>NC_080080.1:27511595-27762340 GCF_949987535.1 Balaenoptera acutorostrata | reverse complement strand
TGATGGAAGTATAATAAAAGGTACTGTTAAGGGTATTGATAATTTTTTAATGGGAAAATATTCATGCTTTGACAGAATTCTGGGAATTTTGCTTAAATATATCTCAATATAGAGCATTTGGGAAATTTTAATCTTGTGTCAACCAAGTATCTTCTTTTGATGCAAAGATATTTCTCTTTGACTCATGCTATTTTTATATGTCTTCTGACTGAAGTGCTTTGCTATGGTTGGAGAGGATAGCACAGAAGACACCCCCCCACCCCCCTCAATGATGAGGAATAAACGGTTTTTGTCCTATTTGTAAAACTGTGTTGTCAATATGCAACAGAATAGAAAATGTATGTACTATATAATGTTAATATAAAATATAGAGTATACAATTGTATCTATGATACTATAAACATGTAAAAGTTGAATATGCCACAAGGATAGGAAGTAGATGATGTGGACAAAATTTTAACTTTGTTCGTTTGCTTGGGACTATGAGTGATTTTCTACTTGGATTTCTGTTATTTCAATATAATCTTTATGATAGTTATTTAAAGCCATAGTCTCATCTTAAAGGCAGGAAATTTTATGGCGCATAGTACTTTATTGCATTAACTGATAAACACGTTATTCTCATACCATAACATTTAAGGGGTACTCAAGGTTTACCCCATTTCCATTTCTTCTCTGAAGAGAAGAAACTTTGATATGGCACAATGGAAACAATGAAGTAAAGGGTAGAGCTTCAGTGAAGGTGAATGTGAGATGCTGATAGAACTGGAGAGGGATAAGTTCTCTCTTGACTCAACTTCCCATTGTCTATTGTGGACCATCATCTCATCCATTGGCTGTGAAATGAGCGGTTTGAAATAATTTTCAAATTGGACTTAGTAACTTAGACTTTGGAATTCATGCATGATTTGAATGCCTGGGTTCAGATGAAAGAAGGCAAGAAGAAGCTATGTAGATCAGCTTCTAGAGTAGGTGATTAGCGAAGGGCAGGGGTAAATGAGTCTCCGGGTTTGTTACATGACTCAGTCTAGTTCACCCGGGCAGGGAGTAGTATGGGAATCTCTCTCTCTCTCTCCCTTTCTCATTCACACAACTACCCACTCACATGCTAAACGCACATTTCGGTAATCCAGCCAGAGTGGCAGTGGTTATAAAGTTCCCTAATCAAGGACTTGGAGATTTGGGATCCCAGCCATCTTTTACCATTACCTTCCTATTGAAATGGAATCTTCTTATGCGTATTACACTGATCTTTTTGATCCCTCTTACACATTGCAGAACTCCCCTTAATAGTGATACTTTTGACTGCAATGAAGCTACCACATATGTTTACTATAATTATATGAGAAGTGACAAACATCTTACTATAAAAACAGTTAAGCTACTTGATTTTTTTCTAAAGAGAATTATTAGAAAAACAGCATAACATGGAAAAGGCAAAGGACTGGGAGATAGGAAAGGCTGATTCTAGTCTAATCACTGTTATGACCAGCATGACCACTTTCACTTGAATGACTCAAGCTCTCTCATGGACTAGTTGATCTCTAGGTAGGGTGATCACACAGGCTCTTTTGCCTGAGACGGTCCTGGTTTACACCTGTTATCCCAATGTAATTATTAATAGCACCCTTTTCACTTTCAAAAGTATCCTGGTTTGAATGATAAAGTACATGGTTACCTTATCTCTAAAGGTCCTTTCAACTTGACTATTCTTTGATGTTGCCTGGAGATGAGATGTGGAATCAATTGTCCGAGAGCAAGTCATTGAAATTCTAGTTCTTTATTTTGAGCAGTGGTGAGAGATGAAGGTATTGAGTTTGATATGGCCCAGATCATGAAGGCCTGATATTAAAAGACTTTTAATTTTATCCTGAAGTCTATGGGGATATATTTTAATCAGGAAAGAAACTGAGACATCACTTTGGCTGCATTTTAGAGAATGAATTTTAAGAGACTGTTGCTGGAGATAGCAACCTTGTTAAGAGATTATTACAATAGTTCAATAAGAAATTATGGAGGTCTTAACCAAGATTATGACAGTAGAGGAAAGAAAAATACTAATTAAAGAGATATTCAGATGGTAATATCTGTAGGATATGGGGTATGGTGACTGAATACGGTGATTATGGGATAGGCTACAGTCTAGGGTGCCCTCCCCCTGATCCTAACTATTTGTTAAATGATTGGATGAATAGTGATACCATTCATGGAAAGGGAAACCATCAGAGTTCTGAACTAAAGATTTGATGAGCTCATTGCTAGAGTTGTGGAATCTGGTACATTTGTGGGACATAAAATGGAAATATCCAGTAGACATTTAGGTATAGGATAAGAACACTAGAATACTGGATTCTGGTCTGGTGATGTAGATTTGGGAGTGATTAACACATTCAAAGAGCCTGGAAAACATCCAAGGGAATATGGAGTGAGACAAAATTGAACCAATGAAAGAAACATGGGGTCCCCTAGCATGAAAGGAAAGAGCAAATAAAGAGAAATACCTGAACAGGAGACTGATAAGGAGCTCCAGAGAAGTAGGAAAAAATCCATGAGAATAATGTCATATAACCACAGAAGTTAAAGACTCCTTTTTAGAGCACAATTTAGAGCTTCAATTTAGTAGTGCTCAAAATGTTTGGTCTCAGGATTCCTTCTTCTTAAAAATCTTTGAGGATCCCAAAGAATTTGTAGACTACAGCTATTGATGTTTATTATATTAGACATAACATTGAGAAAGTTGAAAACACTTATCAATTATCTAACCACAACAATAATAGATTCATTTAATGTTAACAAAATACATGATTTCTGTGAAAATAACTACATTTTCAAAAAAATTTTAGTGAGGTGAGTCAAATTGTTTTATACAAATCTCTTTAATGTACAGATTAATATAAGGCAGATGAATTCTCGTATCTGCTTTTGCATTTATTCTGCTGCAATATGTTGTTTGAGTTCAGGTATATGAAGAAAACCTGGCCACACATAGATATTTCGCTGGAGAAGAGTTGAGTATTTTCATAGCTTTTTATGATAATTGTAAATATTCTCCTTTGATATTACACCAGAACTTGACTGGTGATAGTTTCCTGAAGGTTAGTTACAATGTGACATCTAAAACCATATCAAATAACTTCTTGTACTGTATCGCATTAAAATTCCTTGGTCTATCGAACTTTAAAAGAATCTTTAACTTTGCATCAGTTTGTATCATCTCTTGTAGGTCATTTGGAAAATACTAGCTTACTAGTTATGTAGATCTTTCAAATGTTGACATATTTTGATATATAATATTTAAAAATTACGTTTATCAATATCACTGCTGTTCTCATTAGAAAAGTACTGGGAAGCTGTCAAGTGCATGGTGGCAGATACCAGTTTTCCAATATTCTAATTTTCTCTTGAAAGCTCAAATTTTATCATTGGAAAAACATGCTGTCAGTTGTCTTCATTGAAGAAACAGGTTCACTACATTTGTTTTCAACAAAATGTCTGACAAATACTCAAATCCAAATCACCATGGTCTACCTGTTAGTTGTTTTTTCAAGTAAAAATTGTGTTCCATGAATAAAGCAGCTAATCCAGAAGCTTACAATTCAATTGCACAAGAGTTTTCCTTTAGTATCCAGGAAAGGATACCAAATTGCTTAATATGCACTTTCTATTTTGTCATATAGAATGTTAAAGTCGCATGTGCTCTAGAGTTGGGATTTAATAAAATTAATATTTCTTACTATTTCACGAAGGGTGTTATTCAGTGAAATGACTTTATTTTGTATTAACTGTATGTTGTAGTGAAAAACTGTGGTACAGTCTGGGGCCTCTGCCTTGGTTGGTGATAAGGTGCCGATGGTTCCACCAACATTGATTTTACACAATCAGTACAAATATGAACACAGTGAAAAGTGCCAAAAATGTCTTCATAATATTGTGAAAATAGTTTTGATTTTGCAGATGCTCAGAATGGGTCTTGGAACCCCAGGGGTGCTCAGACCACACACTGAGAACCACTGTCTTTAAATGAACTCTGAGAAGGCTACACCATCGAATGCTGGAGAAAAGTTAAAAACAAAACAAAACAAAATACTACCTAAAATCAACTAAAGGGCTCCACTTGATTTTGCAACAAGGGCCTCATGGACAGTATTCTTGAGAAAAGTTCTAGGGTTCATGTTTTCCAGATTAATGTATCTTCATTAAGTACCACGTGAAGTGATGTAAAGAAAAAATATACTTTCTCCCACTTCAATGAATGTATTGTATCCATTTTAAATAGAAATGCTTAAATGTATGAAGGTATTAATTATGGTGGTCATCAAACCTGGACGAGCATATCAATTTCTCTGACTAGGAACTAAATGTCTTTTCCTTCTTTGAATTATGGATCTAGCATGTAGAACAATTTGGCATGCCATTTATAACAACCGGGGGTAAAAAGCAAATCCCAAGAGAGGGATAGTCAGAAACTCTATACCCAGTGGCTACAATGTACAGAAGTCACATGCAATGGTTCAATATATTAAGAACCTACTTTAAAATGATTTGAATAAAAGGATATAAGGTTATTTGGCAGATTGTAGAACATATGGGCCTTTTTACACATATGAAGGGCAGGCAGTGTGTTAAGAAAGTGACATTTCTTGAGCATCTTCTCTGGGCCTTTCTCTGAGTCAGAAATATTATTCATCTCATCTTATATAAAAGATGAACCCTTTCAAAGCCCTTAAAGGCAGGTACTATTAACTCTTCCATAAAGACCATTAACCCTATCTAACCCCATAAACTTTATCTTAAACTCTATCTAAAAGTGAATTTCATCTAGGTTAAACAACTTGCAAAGTTACTGAGATTTTGTTTCTTGATTAATGTTATCTGAGTGAAATCAATTTCTTTATGAAGTATGATTTCTTCTTCACTCAAAATAGTTGTTAATCTTTGGATTCTATATACAGCATACTGTTCTATAATACTGGGTTACATTGTTTCAATTTATAAAGCACTTTTGCAAATGTAATTGTAGGGAAACGGAGGTTAAGTCAGGTAACCTTTCCGTCATCTCACAGGTATTGAGCCCTGACTGAGCAGCTCCAGAAGCCAAGGGATCTGCAATGTCATGAGATGTTTAGTAAGTTACTAAAGACAGTAACTTTGCTGTCCTCGGGTTAATATTTCTAGTATTCACTCATAAGGCAATAGTGATTCCTATACTGTTACACCCAATCAGTACTGAATAGATTCGGATATGTGTATCAGCATTTATCTTATCATCTGGTTTCTGTCTGATTTACTTCTAATTTTTGTTTGGCTTTAGACTGGATATTATGTTTCATTTCATTATGGAACATTTCCCATCAATGTTAAATAAATGCTCTCAGGGTTATATAACATCAAAATTCAATGATACTTGGCAGCATTAACCCTCTGTTAGCCTTTATGATATCTAAAAATAACTGCTTACCTTTACCGTTGCCAGCAACTAAAGTGTCATCTAGGTGTTTACATTAAATTTTTGCTTTTGGATTAATCTTCAATACTTTTTTTCCTCTGCATGACCTAGTGTTTCCTTTAAGTCCAGGTTTTTTTCTAAAATCACTTTCCTACATGGAACATTATCATATTGGTTTCTTT
Source organism: Balaenoptera acutorostrata (assembly GCF_949987535.1). NCBI lineage: Eukaryota > Metazoa > Chordata > Mammalia > Artiodactyla > Balaenopteridae > Balaenoptera > Balaenoptera acutorostrata. The sequence continues at coordinate 27,756,712 of NC_080080.1, read as the reverse complement.
TTTTGAACTTCATTTCCAGCTTTTCCAATCAGTCCAACATGATTTTGAGACATGTCTATTTTTGCCTTGTCTCCTTCCATTCATTTACCTGTTAGCTATGCCTCCTCTCATGTTTATGTTTCAATGAGCCCATGATCATCTTACTCTTCTGTAGCCAAATTCATATCTTCAAACAGATACCACAGCATATGCCAACAAATATATAGCATTTTCGGAGGAATGGAGTATAAAGAGAAAGTGATTGGCATTTCAGGCAGCTGGGGAGGAGTGAACGAAGTCACAGAGACAGGAAAGTCTGGGACAGGTACAGAGACTGGGAATTCATTTAAAATTTGATGAAGTATATGTGATTGAAATTAGTATAATATTCTGAAAGAGAATCTTTAACCTTAGTTTTTTTTTTTTTTGTATTTTCCCCTTTGCTTATCAAATATTTACAGGCAATCAGTTATAGGGCATTTGGGTCTTCAAGAAAGCAGAACACATAAATTTAAATAGCACGTTTTGATTATTTATTCTCATACTGAAAAATGAACACCCACATACACATGCGCCAGATAATTTCTTCCCAAAATATTCATCTGTCTTTCCTGGAGTATAAAGAAGTAAAAAAATGAAATACCACAAATATAAGATAGATGGATAAACTTTAGCCATATAAAAGTACAGGAGAGAGGACTTCCCTGGTGGCGCAGTGGTTAAGAATCCACCTGCCAATGCAGGGGACACGGGTTCTAGCCTTGGTCCATGAAGATCCCACATGCCGTGGAGTAACTAAGCCCATGGGCCACAACTACTGAGCCTGCGCTCTAGAGCCCATGAGCCACAACTATTGAGCCCAAGTGCCACAGCTACTGAAGCCCATGTGCCTAGAGCCAGTGCTCCACAACAAGAGAAGCCCGCGCACCGTAACAAAGAGTAGCCCCTGCTCACCACAACTAGAAAAAACCCGCGTGCAGCAATGAAGACCCAATGCAGCCAAATAAATAAATAAATAAATAAATAAATAAATAAGTAAATTGAAAAAAACCCTTACATTAAAAAAAGAAAAGTACAGGAGAAAATATTTGAGTAATCAATGCAGTTTATAAACTGTATGTTCTTGATGTGAGTTTGCTTCATTAAGAGCGGAAGAAAAAATAAGTGCATTAGCATTGTTCAAGCCCTAATTAAAACCCTGTTGAGAATTTAAATGTGGGCTCCACAATATTCAAATATTGTGCACTGTGGCACCTTAGAAGTAGTCTAAGGAAGTACTTTCCGGAATAAAAGATTGCTTGATGTTGAAATAATTTCTGCTAAAGGCAATGATTAAGATAGCTAGGATTCTATATTGAACCACTGATGAACAGTGGAGGGTAGAAATAAGAATTTAAAATAGTGTCAGTAGGTTTCTTTAATTTTTACATTTATGGCTGTAACAAAAAGTACACGAAAATGGAACTATGATGACATGCAGTAGCCATTTATTACAAAAGAAAATGAGACAAAAATTACTTTGTGTAAGGTTGCTCTTGAAAATTCTTGTTATTCATAAACTGTCACTTTAAATAAGGGACTGATTCCATAAAGTGAGGAGACTATTACTCGTAAAGCATTAAGACACACAGCTAAATGTCAATTAGTCACCACAAATTTTCACCTTTATCTAGAGTTTGACACATGTTGACAATTTCTTTTATTGCAATTCAATTCACAAGTCAAGATACTGACCAGAAAATGTTTTAGGTCAATAATGTTGAATATTTTATTATAAAAGGAAAATGTTTTCCACAACAATCCTAGATGGGGAAAGGAATGATATTTCTTTACTAATGTGAAAAATTTCATAAATGATTATAGACTTTGGATTAATAGCACCAGATAGGAACCATCAAAATTGAATTTAGCACTTTTTCATTTCATGTCCAATATACCTGTGAAATTTTAAATCAAAGGTAAAAATGTTCTGTAATCATTGCTCAGATGACTTATTGTGGGGAAGAATTTTATCTACATAACAAACATCATTTGCTGAATACTTACTATGTGCTATTATGTTATATGCCCAAATGATATTGCTGATCCTCAAAATAATCCTGCAAGGTAGGTATTATTATTTAAATTTTACATATAAGAATATTGAGACCGGGAACTTTCCAGAACGCTTGATGAAAAGGCGGAGGAGCGGCAGCTGCCCGAGCTGAGCACAGCAACGCGCTCCTTCCCGCTCCCCTACACCGGCATCAGCCCGCTCACCAGCTGTAGGAAATACTGAAAGAAACCGCTTATTATGATGTTTTGGGGGTCAAACCCAATGCCACCCAAGAAGAATTGAAAAAGGCTTACAGGAAACTGGCCTTGAAGTACCACCCTGATAGGAATCCAAATGAAGGAGAGAAGTTTAAACAGATTTCTCAAGCTTACAAAGTGCTCTCAGATGCAAAGAAAAGGGAATTATATGACAAAGGAGAGCGGGCAATTAAAGAAGGTGGAGCAGGTGGTGGTTTTGGCTCCTCTATGGACCTCTTTGATATGTTTTTTGGAGGAAGAGGCAGGATGCAGAGAGAAAGGAGAGGTAAAAATGTTGTGCATCAACTCACAGTAACCTTAGAAGATTTATATAATGGTGCAACAAGAAAACTAGCTCTGCAAAAGAATGTGATTTGTGACAGATGTGAAGGCCAAGGTGGTAAGAAAGGAGTGGTAGTGCTGTCCCAATAGCCGAGGTACTGGAATGCAAATAAGAATTCATCAAATAGGACCTGGAATGGTTCAGCAAATTCAGTCTGTCTGCGTGCAGTGCCAGGGCCATGGGGAGTGGATCAGTCCTAAAGATAGACGTAAAAGCTTCAATGGAAGGAAGATAGTTTGAGAGAAGAAAATTCTAGAAGTTCATATTGACAAAGGCATGAAAGATGCCCAGAAGATAACATTCCATGGTGAAGGAGACCAAGAACCAGGACTGGAGCCAGGAGATATTATCATTGTTTTAGATTAGAAGGACCATGCTGTTTTTACTTGACGAGGAGAAGACCTTTTCATGTGTATGGACATACAGCTGGTTGAGGCATTGTGTGGCTTCCAAAAGCCAATATCTACTCTTGACAACCGAACTATAGTCATCACTTCTCATCCAGGTCAGATTGTCAAGCATGGAGATATCAAGTGTGTGCTAAATGAAGGCATGCCGATTTATCGTAGTCTATATGAAAAGGGTCGCCTAATCATTGAATTCAAGGTAAACTTTCCTGAGAATGGCTTTCTCTCCCCTGATAAACTCTCTTTGCTGGAAAAACTCCTACCTGAGAGGAAGGAAGTAGAAGAGACTGATGAAATGGACCAGGTAGAACTAGTGGACTTTGATCCAAATCAGGAAAGATGGCGCCATTACAATGGAGAAGCATACGAGCATGATGAACATCATTCTCCGGGTGGTTCACTGTCAGACCTCCTAATGGGGCCAGTGAATAACACTCACTGCTGGCATTTTATTTGCAGTAGTGATTGAGTGAAGGACTATAATCATAATATGCTCACTACTTTCTATTGTTTGTTTTAATATTCAACTATAGTAGTGTTTTAAAAGTTAAATGAAGAATAAACTCAAATATAAAAGCTCTGACTTTGCCCTGTATGTATGATGACTTCAGTGCACAAGATAAGTTTAATACTTGTAAAAACTACTTTAAAAAATTTCCCCTAGCATTTGTTAGACCATACTTTGTAATTGATTCCAGCTATGTACATGGAATAGCTTAGACTGAAATGCCAGGTATATGTATTGACTTCAGTGTATGACCCTTAATTGTTAAGCTATGAAGTTAAAACTGTATTTAACTGGCAGTCGACAAAGAATTTGTAGAAAAGTGTTGGTCTGTATAGTGGTATTAAGTGGGATTCATTGTGATGCCTCTGCATTTATTCTATTGCCTCAACTGTTACTTGAAGATGGCATGCTATATAATTTAATTTAGCCTGTGGTATCAGTGATAGAAGTAATACCTTTCTAAAGAAGGGGTTTATCATATAACATGCTGCTTCTTGAGGGCTTGCACTTGTAGAATTGCATTTCCTTCCGCTGTGCCATCTTTTTTTTAATAATCTAGCTATTGGTCCTGGTTACTTTTTTTTTTTCTCCTTCTCTTTGGACCACAGTAAGCCTTGGAGTAGTGACTTCTGGAGCAGGGTAACTTACAGGTTAGAGTGATGAGACCTTTACATGGAGAAGTAATTTGCATGTATGAGTTAGGAAGGTGTTTTGCAGGTATGTTACAGGCTTACTTTAAACCAGTTAACTTATGCTCCAAAGTAACTGTAATTTAATGTCAGTAGTATAGCAAATTATGAATAGCTTTAATTGTATGTTTAAAGTCATATGTTCACAAGCTTAAATCTGAATATCAGAATTTAAGCAATTCTTTTTTTTTTTTTTTTTTTAACACAAGAGAAAACTCATTTAATTAGTCATTTGCTTGCACCTATACACAGAATCACTGTGAATGTGACAGCCACAAATACAGTCTAGTAAGATATGTTAAATAATCAACTCAGTTACCATGTGTGGTGTTGCGGTCAATGCTTTGATTTTCTGATATAACGAACAAATCTTGTTAAGTTCAGAAAAACATAAAGCAATAATAACAACCAAAGTTTAAGTTTTTCTTGATTAATACCATAGATGAATTCCTGGAAAATTCAGTTTATATAAAACCCATGCAAAAAACTGTTTATATGTGAAACAGACTTAAGTTCTAGACTCAGATCATTATAAATGGATTTTTTTTTACCTACATGAATATCCAGAGAAACAGTCAAAATTTATACAGGATGTAGGACAGTTTTTTTGTGGGGCAGGACCTTGATAGGCATTGGAGTAGGTCTACTAGGGTACCTGATTCTACCTATTGAATTTGAATATAACCCCCTCATAATGTAACTTTACAAACGCAGTCTAACATTTTCAACAATGCCTTCTAGGGACTGATACCACCTTTAAGCAATTCTTGAAATGTATGAATGCCTCCTTAATATGCTGATGACAAAGCATGAAAAAAAAAAAAAAAAAAAAAAAAAAGAATACTGAGACCCAAAGAGTTTCACTAACTTGTCCAGGTTAACACTAGTAGGACAGACAAAGCTGAGATTCACATCGAGTCTGGTGTGAAGTTTGCAGGCATGATTTTTTTTTTTCCCTAAACCTCATACTGCCTTTTAAAGTTGGCTCTATAATTTAAAACCACTAATGTTTACAATTAAATCTATTAAACTCCATTAACTATATTCACAATTGGTTAAGATGTCTTTGCCTTGGAATTTAATCAATCACAAAAGGTATTTTTTATATTGAGTGGGAAAGTAAACAAGATTATTACTCAATTAAGCCATTATTACCCAGAAGCAACAAAGAGCAACTGCACTGTAAGTTTCTTAAGGATTAACAGTGTCTTGACCGTCGTACATTAAATAACAATTTGAAGTTTGTGTACATATGTCTGTATAAGTGAAATTTCAAAGACCTTGTCCTATTACTTTACTGGAAAGAAGATAAGCTTAGGTACAGGTCAAAATTACATCATGGCTCCTAAGTAGGAAACAATAATGCAAAATATACTTGGAATTATTGACTAACTATATCCAAGAAAATCACACATGGTAGGGCGTCTCATGCAACAGCAAGGTGGTGGGAAGGAATTATACATCCTGGAGGGAGCACAAACACCAAAGTATGTATAGGTTTCTACTTTGTAATTCATCTGGAGTTTTTTTCCTTAATCTTTGTATAACTTTCATCAGTGGTGAAGTAGAGGGCTATTGACTGAGGTAGTATGCTACACCAACTTAAAAAATATTTATAAAATCACTTCTTTTGGAAAACGTAGAAAAGCTGTTTCCTGAAATGGAGAAACAAGCTCCTCTTATAAGCCTGATTAGCATATGTACAGAACTGTGGGTCAGACATGGGGAGACATTCTTTGTGTCCTTTCTAAAGCTCTGTTCTTCTGTGATGAAAGGCACACTGCATTTGGGAACTGAATAAAAACTCTAATTTTTCTTCACTTCAAGCTTTATTTTATTCAGTTTTGCCTTGTAGAGTTAGAGGGCAATGTGCCTGCTGTTATGAGCCTCATTTTCTACACGGAAGTGAATCCCTACATCATAATGTAAACAGTCACAGGTTCAATGGTATTTTATAAAGATGAGATATTAGCATAAGTGTGATAACACCAAAATTAATCAAGGCAGTTATAACTGAGACAAAATAGAGAGTGGAATTTCATTATGCAATGAGAATGGTGAAGGGCTTTTTCAAATAATAAAATATTTTAATTAACAAATGTCTCTGAAAGGAGACATTACTCTCCCACTCTGGCCTGAAATGATGGGAACATTATCAATGTCTTCATTTGTTTCCACTCTCAATACCAAATCAGTCACCAAGTTTTGCTGATTCTTCATAATATTTTCTTCTTTTCAATTCCCACCATGTATTAAGGTTTTAAACAACACAAATTTATCATCTTACAGTTGTGGATGTCAGAAGTCTGCAGTGGGTCTTACTGGGCTAAAATAGAGGTGTCAGAAGGGCTACGTTCCTTCTGGAGGCTCTAGGGAAGAGTCAGCTTTCTTTAATTTTCCCCTTTCTAGTGGCTGTTTAGATTCTTTGGCTCATGGCTCATTCTTCTCTCTTAAAGCCAGCAAGTAGGATATTTAAATCTCTCTCCTGACCTTGATAGTCCTACTTCCTTTCACTTTTATAAGGAACCCTGTAGGGCGACCCAAATTATCCAGAATAATCTCCCTATCTCAAGATGTGTAATTTAAACATCTGCAAAGTTCTTTTTGCCACATAAGGTAACACATCCATTAGACATGGACATCATTGGGGGCCTTTATCCTACCTATCAGAGTCCCCCATCTGACCCCAAAGATTCACATTTTTACCACACGCAAAATGCATGCACTCTATTGCAACATCCCTAAAAGTCTCAACTCATTACAGCATCAACTCAAAGTTCAACATCTTATCTAAATTATCAGATGAGAAGTTCCAAAGCTCGTTACCTAAAGCATCTGAGTCAGGTAGAGGTCTGTTTATGATGATTTAAACATTCTCTAAGAAAGCATACTCTTTTCCTCAGTGCTCTTATCAGCAGTTGTTAACATTCATATTTCTACTAACAGTCTGTTCAAGGCAAACTAGGCTTTTAAAGTCATGCGCCTCAGAATTCTTCCAGCTTCTTCCCATTGCTTAATTGTAAAGGCACTTCCACATTTGTAGGTACTTTTTACTGCAGCATCCCACTTCTGGGTATCAACATCTATATTAGTTTCCTATTGTTGTCATAGCAAATTACCACTAATTTAGTGGATTAAAACAACACATCTTTATTATCTTACAGTCACCACTATTACTTTACATCATAATCTTACTACATCCTTCTTAGATTACTGAATAAATGTTCTTCCAACTACTCTTTTTGCCTCTGCATTTAAAAAAATTTTTTTCACTGCCACCATCAACAAAAACAGCAGCAGTAATAATAAAAACTGTTGAAACTATTGGGAGCTCATAATGTGCCAGACAGCCTTCTAAGTGTTTTATAAAGATTTTCTAATCTGTTCCATACAATGGCCTTATATAGTAAATAATATTCATATATCACTTTATAGTTAAAGAAATTGAGGCAAAGCAAGACCAAGGAATTTGCCCAAATCATCTGCTTTGTAGGTGTGTGAAAGACAAAACGTTCCCTGCCTTATCAGAAAACAAAGGATGCTGAGGCCACCAAGCCATCAGTCACTACCACCAATGGTGCACCACCCCCAGCAGTGCACCCTGAGGGAAGGAACAGGATACTGGCCCTAGATAGTTAAGGTGCATGTCAAAGGAATGATTTCAATGAGCCCAGACTCTTGTATCTTCCCTTATACATAGACAAGAAATAAATTCATTTACTTGCGGTATCTGGTTTTCTTTAATTAACAATAATCTTTTGACGTTCCAACTACCTTGGTCTTTGTTGCAAAAACCCTATATATCCTGGCCCCTCTCTTACCTCTTTGGAGCAGTCCCTCAGAGCTATTTGAGAGGCTGTCTTCTGGGCTTAAGGCCTCAGAACATCCGCCAAATTTTAGGTTGTGCATTTTTTTCAGTCGACAGGTGGATGAATATCTAGTTCCCTACAAAAAGAACTGTCTTCCTGAAACACAGCTTTCAACTCTCAACTCAAATATTATTATTGTTTTCCTTTAAAATAAAATCCAAATTAAGCTATAATATTGACCAAATTTTGGTCATTATGCTCAACTCCAGTCCTATTTAATTGCTGTTCTCTAAACATCCTACTCTTCCACCTCTGTGTTTTTGTCTTTTTGTATTTCTTACTTCGGAAGATATTCCTTAAGCTTTCTTTACCTTCAGTCTCCATTTAAACCCCCTCTCCTTGTGACCTATTCTATCAGGTCCCACAACGGTTTATACCTCTACCATTCACTTGGCCAACAGCTATACCTCTTTTGTGATTTTAAAAAATACACCATAGGTTTATTTCTTCTTTTTGTTGCCATATAAATATTACAAGTCTTTTATTTTTCCCAATAGAGTATATATTTGTTAAGGATTAACAGAGTGTACTATCTAACAAACATTAAATAACCATTTGGAGTTGGTGTGTGTGTGTGTAGGTAAAAATTCAAAAATCTTGTTTTAGAATAACAACCAAAGGATACAGCATGACGGTTCTACAGCACTAAGTAATTTGTGTCTTCATTTTCTGTAGTTTATTTTTATAGATGCCATACACTGAATCGTTGTAAGAATCTTGTAAATTGAAGTTGACTGTTGCCATCTCTAACATTATTTTCTCCATCACAGAACTGTTCTGATTTGTCTTTCATAACAACACGCAGTTCAGTAAAGCTCATAGGGTATCAATAGGAATATAAAAATATTTTTGACATTAGAGAAAGTCATTTAAATTAATCTTCCACAGAATATAACATGAAATTTCATTCAGTGCCCTTTAGAGCAGTGATTCTCTAATCATGGCCATGACCTTTCATTAAACATTTTCTGCATTCACCAATAGCTGACATAATTCCATCAATGTCTAAAGGTGATTTAAGAAAGAAAATAAATTGCATATGTAAAGCCTGTAAGCTGATAAATGTTAGACTCCAAAGTGCGGGTTTGAACTTTTGTTCTTAATCTTTGTGTGAAAGAATAATATGCGCTAGAAGACATAAATTCATGTAAGATTTCTTTCAAGGAACATGCTTTTGTAGAGAGATACACATTTACCTAATTACTTAAAATATGTTATAGTTTTTAAAGCATTATTATACAGATACAAATAAATGATCCTCAGGGTTCCAGCAAGAAAGCAGAAGGGAATGAAAATTGGATATTCAAAAGAGTTTAATAAAGGACGATTCACAAAGTTGTGAGTGGGATGTAGAGAAAGGGCAAGGTAGAACTGTTACCACCTTTGGCTTAAAGAGATGGAGGGAGGAATTGGTCAGTGGAACTCAGAGGAGTTCTAAATTTAATTTTAAAGAAAATTTTCTCTTAATATTGACACAGATAGACTCCAGCAAAGGAGCTGGGGGAATAAATATTCTGACTTCTCCTCCCCCTTCCCTCTGTTCTCCTACCATTATTTCATGTTGGCTGACCCCAACTGCATTCAGAGGCAAGAGAGTCCATCCAGGTAGCTCTGGTGCATAGGCACAGTAGAGAAGGAAGGGGAGCAGGTCTGGAGGAACATATGGAAGACAGTCTGCACAAATTCTACAAAAGTATAAAGAGAACAAATGATTAGTTGCTGCTGGATGATAGGGGAAAATAGGACCTTAAGAGATGAACAGTATTTTATCTAGAAGAAAAGGATGTTACGAGAATTACATGTAAAAGGAACTATGCAAGGAAAGACATCAGAGTGTATAAATATATAGAGTATTGGGGGATTCGAAGGGCTGTTACTATAAAATTTCAAATGTTTGTATAAGTAACAGGATGGAGATCTGGCAATCCAAGATTTTGTTACTTTAGGAAAGACAACATACAAATTAACAACTTCACTTCCTACAGTTTTAAAGGTCTTTCATGGATGTAAATAAACCAGTTTAATTTTTGGAAGATATAAGATAAAGCAATGTTTCAGGTAACTTTTGTAGATTTATTTTATTCAAAAATTTTCCCCCTGATCTTAGAAATCATTTGAAACTGTCCTTTAAGATTCTTCTCATTGTTGCAGGGTTTTGTTTTTTTTTTTAATCTGTTTTTCTGCTTCATCCCCAAATCTTCTTGTTCTGGGGAATTCTGGAGGTAGAGGAAAGATAGTTGGGAGGATTTTGTGTAGGAAGGGATAAGACAAAAGGGATATGAGAGGTGAGGAGGGAAAAGGAAGAGGATGAGGAGAAGGAGAAAGATGGAGAAGAAGAGAAGAAGGAGAGAAGAGACAAGGAGATCGAGACAGAAGAGGAAGAGAAGGAGGTGGAAGAGGTGCTGGTGTTTTGGAGTAAAAAGATCAGGACTTTGGAGTAAGGTACGTTTTAGGATCAAATCAGGAATTGCCATTTACCAGCTGTTTGACCTTGAAGAATGTTCATTATAAAAATGGAAAGCATGATAATCAAAATCCAAGATACTATGAAAAGTAAATGTGATTTCATATATGATAGGTCTGAGCATATGAAAGGCACTAGATAGCTGCTAATTTCCCTTCCCTTTACTTACTTTTTTTTTTTTTTTGAACCACCTCATGGAATTATTGATTCTGAATTTAGCCCTGATATTGTTACTGATCTGATGTGGAACACACTATAACATCCATGTCAACTGCAAAACCTGTAAGACACCCAGCATTTACAATTTAATTCAGGCTCCTTTTTTGTGTTTGAGTCTAAGGTTGAGGGAAATGAAACCCCAGCATCAGAATCAACAAAGGATCATTTTAAATATTAACAACCCCTAAGCTATCATCAAGTAGTTAATAGAGTTAACTACAAAAATTAAATTCAAGGAAGATAGAGGTTATTATTAAAAGGTACACTACCTTGTCTGAAAAAGAAAGAAAAACAAGCAAGAATGACTGATGTTTTGTAGAACACTTTGTGCTAAAGTTCACCATCTCAGGCTTCCCTGGTGGCACAGCGGTTAAGAATCTGCCTGCTAGTGCAGGGGACAGGGTTCGAGCCCTGGTCAGGGAAGATCTCACATGCCGTGGAGCAACTAAGCCAGTGCACCACAACTACTGAGCCTGCACTATAGAGCCCGTGAGCCACAACTACTGAGCCCGCGTGCCACAACTACCGAAGCCCATGCGCCTAGAGTCTGAGCTACACAAGAGAAGCCACTGCAATGAGAAGCTCGTGCACCGCAACGAAGAGTAGCCCCCACTCACTGCAACTAGACAAAAACCACACGCAGCAACAAAGACCCAACACAGCCCAAAATAAATAAATAAATTAATTTAAATAAATAAATAAATAAATAAAATTCTCTGTCTCAATTCATAAACCTTGATGAACACAACATCAGTGGGCAGACCCTGATGACTCCTTGGATGATGTTGTGTAGTTGCTCTGGATACTGCCTTCTAAGGGCACACAAGGGAAAGAGTTGTAGTCCTACTGTGCTCTCACTTTCTTTTGAGCAGTTAGCTGAATTTTAAGTAGGGCACGTTCAACATGCTGTCATGATCTGGCTTTTTTGCAGTTCACCTGACTCACCAAAGACTGATTTTCTAAAGAAAAAGTGTCATTATAAAATATAGTCATTACCTCTATTTTCTTAGCTACCAATAGATTTTATGCAGTAAATACTTTATAATATATTCTTAGAGACACATTTTTTTTGTAGATGAAATGTCTCAAATTTGATATTAAATTCATTTGGCTAGAAGCTGCACAAGGCAGTGTTATTTTTAAAGATGGTTAATTTTTAACTTTTCCTGCTGAGAAAAAAAGTACTTGAATATGTTTATAGTAGTTGTATTTTGCATCAAGTGTTTTAAATATACTATCAAATTTTTAATTTTGTGTAATAGACTATTTCTATGTGTGTTCTAAATACTATCTTCCTCTTTGAGAAATGATAGCTTTGTGTTAACTAAAAATACGGGCTATCTGGCTTGATTATTATTCTTTGTTTAATCAAGAAATGAATTTAAGGTATCCATGTCCTCTTACAATCACTGAGAAACTGACTAGACCTAAAAATTTAAATTATATTTTCCATGGCCTTATGCTTACATGTCCCCTCTCTTGGAGAGTGTCACAAACTAACAAGTCTGCTATTTGTGGGTCCATCATCTTAAAATGTTTGCAGGCAGATATGATTTTAACCCTATTTTATTGCTTTGGATTTTTATAAACATACTTCATGTTCATGTTTTGTGCCATTTGTAATGCCTTAAGCTTATTTAGGCATTTATAGTTTGAGAGAATACACTGAATACAAGTTGACTTCTAAACTGCCTTCATTCTAACAAAAAGACAAAGAACATACAGTAGAGAAGGTCAGTATTGCTATTCCATGTGAAGTGTTTTTCTAGTCAAAGTCATGTTTTTGAAATTAAATGCTACTTCAGGCTTCACAGCTCACCGGATATTTCTGTGAACAAAACAGGACAATTACAAGCTGCTATTAAGGCAGTGTAAGGCTGCATCAATACAACTTTTTAAGAGAAAGTGACACAGGTCAAAGACCCTGGTGGCAAATGCATGTTAGTGGTATTGACTTCTTGGTTAGTACTGTCCTATATAGGTTTGAAATGAGTAACCCAGATGCAATAGACTATGACAAATTCTCAAGTCTCACAGACACCTCATTCCATAATTTGTGTCTGTCAACTCTGATGGTCCTTGATGTTTCTTTCATAAGGACCCTCTGATGTCAACGTAGTAGATAAGACTTTGAGAATTAGAGTATTAGGATGTAAGCTATTCAGGACCTGGGATGATGTGCTTGGAAGATGAAATACTTCAATTTCACAAGAATCATAAACTGGGACTCATAAACAGAAAGAGAACAGATATAGATCAAGTCCAAATGAATAAACATCCATATAAAGAGGAAACAGGGAAAAACATGAGGGCTGCTGCCCTTCTTAGCCATTTGCTCTAAAGCTTCTGAAAACTTCATCTTTAATGAAGAATTTAAGATTCTATATAATTATTAAAATTGTAATATTTAACTAGATAATTATGTATGGGTTTTATAGTGCAAGTCCAAAGTGGTTTGCTCCTGAAGAATGAAAAAAAATGTACACATGTTTTTGAAGACCTCAACTAGTGTTCACTTTATAAAATTCTCTACTTTAGAATTGTACTTACTTCTGATATATCTTCTTATTTTCTAAAATGCTCTTCAGATTCTTTTTCTGTGTTCTTCTTCCTCAGCTGATCCTTTGCATTATGTGATTTTCCATAATTTAAACTAATGCAATGGCTTATTTAAAGGAGGCTATTTGTTATGAAATAATTCAAAAATACTTAAAAACATAATAAATGGTAGAATAAGCTTGATATACCCATCACCTATATCCAAAAATATTCTTAATATTTTGATATTTGTCATATATTTCATATAATATATTCTATATATTGTATATGTGTATAAATTTTTTTACAGAATCACTTGATAATGCATTACAAAAATGGTGATAATTTATCCATAAATACTTTAACCACTCTCAACATAAAGTGATTCATTTATATAATCATACATTTATGATAGTTTAATAAAATATTTTCTTTGTACTATTATTTTCATATATTTGAGCCTCAGTATTATTTTAATCTAGTGCGATTTCTATATAGTCCTTGAATACTATGGCAATAAGGTACAGATGGTGACCTGTTAATATATGTGGGTTCCAGAAGAGTTTATTTAACTCAAATTATTTATATTCCTTAAAGCAAATAATTGTCACCCTTTAAGTCTCAGACATGAGAAACTGAAAGTAACAACTGAACTTGAGCTAGTCTATTACTTAACATTCAATGTACTTGGCAAGCTAGGATGAAAAGTGATTGAACTGAGGCACCATAGTTAGAATCCTGGCTCAGCCTTCTGTATATGAGGATGATAATAATAGCAGTGACCTCACCAAGCTTGCTCCAGCTTTAAGGCCTTGAAAATCCATTTATTCTGCCTAGAATGAACAAGATGATGATCATGATGATGATGGTGGTGGTGATAGCTAACACTAAAATACTGTTTGCCATGTTCAAGTACTAATCAAATCTTCCCTTTTTATAAATTATTTAGTAATCATAACTCTGAGGTAGGTATTACTATTATTTCCATTTTATAGAAATTAATGAAGACATTAAATGACATTAATCACAGCTAGTATATGCTAGAACAAGTTTTCAAACACAAAAAGTATATATCCTGTATTTATTTATATTCTTTTCCCTTTACTGTTTCTCATAACTGCAAAAAAGTCATTTTGCTGACTTTTTATCTTTCAAAGGTCAGCTAAAATATCACTGACTCAGAGACACTTCCCTTATCAACCAGTCTGAACTGGCCTTGCTGTATCATCCTTTCCACTTCCATTACCACTGATTCCATTATCTTCTTTTTTTGATCCTTTATAGCACTCATCACTGTTTAAATCTATCTACCTATCTATCTATCTATCTATCTATCTACCTACCTACCTACCTATCCACTCCCCTGCTCCAGATTGTAAACTCCTTGAGCAAACAAAAATTCTCAGTCTTGTTCAGCATCCTATTTCCAGTACAAATGACTGGCACATTACAGATAGTTACTAAATAGATGTTCAAGAATTTATATAATTGAATAAGTAGTTATATTTGTAAATTGGATTTTTGTGAGGATTGCATAGCATGGAACATTTAAAAACCATGGAATTTAGAGTTAGCCAAAACTAGGTTTGAGTTTCAGCTCTATCACTTTCCAGATGCATGATATTTTACTAACTATTGAAATTCTTTAAGCTTATTTAACTCTTCAGAATATAAATAATAGTATCTACATTATACCGTTGATTTGAGGCTTAAATACAATGGTATTTATAAACTGACAGTATCTTTTACTTAACAGTCACTCAAATGTTTGCTATACATATTATGCAAAGAGTGATTTACTTGGAATGGGAAGAAGATGTAGCATTGAAGATTATCTAAGATTGAGGTAGTATCAGATTAATAACAATAAGAAAAACCTTGGTATCAAACTAAGTCAGAACTAGAGTTGGAAGTTTACTCCATAACCAAACACTCTTATTAATATATGTTAGTTTCTAGAGGCCTAATAAATGCACCCCTTTATTCCTTTCTTGGGTTTGGTCCGATAAAAAGATACACATTGGTGATTACAACAGGAGGATGTAACCGAGATGGGGGTCCGATGTTTTCCTTATACTTCCCCAGAATTCCATTAGAAAACTTACCCTCTCACTTACAAAGCCCATTAGAAAACCTAACCCTCCATCCGATGCTGCAGAAGTTGCTTTGCAGTGTCAGGGACTGTCCTGGAAAATTATCATGTGGATGAGGAGAGACCATGTGCCTCCTCCAGCTCAGCAGATATGAAAGAGAGAGAAAGAAGCAAGTCCTTTTCCTTTTTTAAAATTCACCAACCAGATCGATCAGGTCTCTGTTTAGGAGAAGGCCTGAGGTGAGAGAGGGAGGGGACAGAATTTCCATTCTAGTATTTCCAAGTGGTAGGTGAGAGTGGTTCTCTAAAACAATTGTCATCACCAACATTTATGCTGTAGTTAAGTGAACTACACTGTGATTCATTACAAAGTGTTTGGCTTGTTTTTTTTTTCTCAGCTAAGTTACTTGTCATCTTCACAAAATATTTAAAATAAATGAATCTGATAAATTATTTTTTAAGAAGAGAAAAGTACCTGATCAAGATGAATCTCCAGTCAATATTTTAGGTAATCAGGCTGATGGATAAGCAACACCCCTTCCAGAAAGTTTCCTGGGCAAAGCCTGTTGGTGCTTCACGAGTCACACATTACAGAGACAAAACTGGCTGCTGGAGTACAACCAACACTAACTACTGAATCAATTTTTATCCTCAGTACAAGGAAATGGGATGATATGAAAATATTCTCCGTGAGATAAACATTTTCACTGTTAATAGAAAACTCCCACATTTATAGACATCTCTAGAAACTCCAATGTGCTAACAGATAAGGACTTTCTGTTTAAAAGCATCTTCAACATTTTTATCATTAGAGTAAATGTGAATGGAGTGCGCAGTATTGTCAGCAACCAATTACATGGAATGTTGAAGCGGTTCCTTGCCTCTTTGACTAATTAGACATGAGTTGTTAGCTCTTTTTATTATTTTTGAAAATGCTCACATTACTGTAGTAGAGTTTGCATAATTTATCCAGTTCCACACATTTGAAAACTCTCTCTGTACCAGCGGGGCATTGCTTGCTGACAATTTGTTACTGATCCGTTACCATCTCAGGCTGAATTATCTTACAGAATGATCCATGTGTTTGAATAATGAATATTCCCATGAAAAAAGATTATCCATGTTTTAATTATTGATATTTATATTAAAACACTATATTAAATTTTAACAAAAATAAACATTATTAAAAATGTACACATTATTGATTTTTGTAAACCTGTCTCATTATATTAAAAGCAAAATTTTATCAGGGGCTCCTAGTTTGTGAGTCACCTTTTCCAAAAAGTATTTCAGAGACTTGACTATTTTCTATTTCTTTTGAGTAAAATTAAATTGTATCAACATAAGATTGCAGTGGTGTAAGTTGCATATGGGCAGTCTTCGTTTTGCACAATGCCGTGTTAACGGCAACCCTTACTTACTGGAATCATTTCTTCACTTTGTACAGGTCCTTGGTAACTGAGACATGCAAAGCAAGGAAACAGTTCCAATATGCCTCAGTTTCAGTTTATACTGTGCTTCCCAGAATAAAGACTGACTGTAATTTTAACAGTGTAATCTTCTTTAAGTCAATAAGTTGGGCACAATCAAATGTTTCCTATTACTAAGCAATGGAAATATTTTTCATTGATGAATTCTCAAACTTGCTAACATATTAGATAGCACATCTAATATTTACAGTGAATAACTTATATATTTTCATTAACCTTGTTTTCTGAAAGTGAAAAATAATCAGGATTGGCATAGTGTTGTTACCTCATGTTACAATGGTCACCCTGGATTTTGACGTGTATTTGACATTGGGGATCTTTGGTTCTGTGCATATAATATGTGTGTTTCTTCTCTAAAATTCTTAAATTTGCCTTGAAAACAACCATAGAATATTTATCACCTCTCACCCATTCATAATTTTTAAAAAGTATATCCTAATTTCAGAAGGATAAAGGAAAAAACAACAAAAATTATAGTTTAAAAATAAGAATAATTATTTAAAGATAGGTTTAAATAATAAAATCTTATCATTTTAAATTATAACTCAACTATTTTAATTTTTACACACAGTGTTACACAGCATAATCTTTATATAGATACAATGGTATTATTTATATCATTTTAGAATTTAATAGGTTTTATGCATTTCCCATGTTTTGCAATGATCTTCATATTTTAGATTTTGATAATTTCACAACTTCCTATCTGGATCACAACTTGTTATTAATCTCTACTTCTGCCATTGCCATGAGAAAAACATACCTCAGCTAGCCTGCTGTTCAAGGAGGCCTGAGCAGACCTGAGTCCATCCAACAGCAAGAAGCCAAACCCAGTCAGACCTGCATCTTGAAGAAAAGCCACCCAGCTAAGTTCAGTCTAGATTAGCCACCGTCAGACAAAACTCTTCGTTGTTTTGCACTAATATTGATTGATACATTGTCAAAACAAGTATTTTTGGAAGTACTTTTTGTTTTTTTAAAGAATTACCAATGATATTCATTTCTTAAATACAGCATCTATACCATACATACTTCTCCTTCAATGTCTCGAAAGATGGTGTGAGATAGTGTCCTCTCATTGCTACTCAGTATGCTTAACCAAGAAAAATGTGCGATGATATTAGCAAAACAACAAAACCCCAAAACCTCAATAAACTAGAAAAGAAAATATAGATAGACTTCATATAATTTATACATTTAGTCCCATAGACATTCGAAAACTCTTATTGCCAACCATTCTAAATAATATAGGTGTGTCATGATCTTAAGTGTAATTATTTTATACAATGATTCAACAACTAGTGTAGTGCTGGAACCCCTACTGGGTATTCAAAAAATGAACTGGCACTGAATTGATTCTTTTGTTTGAACCAAACTTTTAAAATAGTATTTTGTTTCCAGAAAAAAGATAAGAACTATATAAATTCAAAACAATACAATGGCAGTATTCTTAAGTTTCAGATGAGTCTAATCAAATGATACTTTGTTCTTGCATTTATATCTTGGCGACCTATGGCTAATGGTTTCTTAGGACCTCTCTAGTGGAAAAAAAAAAATAGAAATAACCACAATAGTCACATTCTTTGCCCTTTCTAATTTTTCTTTAATATTACTTGTGGAATTATCCTTCTATGAAACAAAAATCTGTGATTGTCACTCCTTTGCTTAAAAATCTTTAGTGCCCCTGTAGGCAGTGATATACAAAGTAAGTCCTATTTATATAGCATGACATTTAGAAGTGTGTTCTTTCCCCCCTTTTCTTTTCAATCCAATCCTAATATATATCTCTCTTTTTCTACCCATCTAAACTCCCACCATACAAAATACCTTTAAGCTTAGTTATATACTATTTTCTCTGTCTGAAATTCCTTTTCCTCTTTTATCTACCAGGAAAACTTCTACCTATTTTTCAAAATGCAACACGAATATCACCTTCTCTGTGAGACTGACTCTCCTGTCCTCTACACAGAGGTAGTTCCTCTCTCGTTTGGGCACTCATAGATATTTGGGCATATTTCTATTATATTGTTTATTGTAGTATGTTTCCACTTTTTTGGTAATCCCCACTAGAATTTATATATTATTCAAGGATAATATTTTATTCTTTGTATATTTCTGGAGAATTACCAGAGTTCAACATAAAATAATTATTTCATAAATATTTTTGACAGGTTCAATAATTTAAGTAGATTACCTTGAGGTCAGCAATTACCAAAAGGCACTGTCTCTTACCTTGATAATTATTTGTGGTCATTATACAATTGTCACTTATAAGGATGCTGCTAAGAGTCTCAACAAATTGGTGTTATGATTCCATATGCTCGTCTACATAATAACCATTCAACATGAATGAGTCTTATTCCCTGTGGGGCTTATGTTAGTAATTATTAAAAATAATTAAAAAAATATTTCCATTATATTATTAATACTCACTACAGAAAATATGATAAATAATAAAAGCAGAAAAATTAAAACCCCCCAAAATAGCCCCTGTTGAAAATTTTCTGCAGTTCATTTGTCTTTGGTTTTAATTCAAGCATGGCACCCAGACCTGTGCATATACTTTTTATAAAATTCTGTATTTTTGTTTTAAACAAAAACTCAAATAAAAAATAAAAATTTAAAATTTACTCATAATTGCTTTACCCAATATAGAGGTAAGCAAACACTCAACCTTTACCATGTGTCACTGTCTATTAAGCTATATTTTGGCAAAAATGAGATCTTAAAATATATATTGAATTATAATCTGAATTTTTTTTACTAAATAATACATTCATGAACTTATTTCCACATATTACACATAATTCTATAGCCCTGCTACTAAAAGTGTGGTCCATGGACCAACAGCATGGGCATCACCTGGTTACTTGTTAGAAATACAGTATCTCAGGCACCTCCCCAGTCCTACTGAGTCAGAATCTGCATTTTAGTAAGATGCTTGAGTGATCACATACAAGTTAAAAATTGAGAGACCTTGTTATACAGCATTATTATTATTATTATTTATAAATTTATTTATTTATTTTTGGTTGCGTTGGTTCTCCGTTGGCTGCGCGTGGGCTTTCTCTAGTTGCGGCGATCGGGGGCTACTCTTCGTTGTGGTGCGCGGGCTTCTCATTGCGGTGGCTTCTCTTATTGTGGAGCATGGGCTCTAGGCACGAGAGCCTCAGTAGTTGTGGCACGTGGGCTCTAGAGCACAGGCTCAGTAGTTGCAGCGCACGGGCTTGGTTGCTCCGTGGCTTGTGGGATCTTCCCGGACCAGGGCTCAAACCCGTGTCCCCTGCATTGGCAGGTGGATTCTTAACCACTGTGCCACCAGGGAAGCCCTACAGCATTATTTTTAATTGCCACATAAGTATTCATTTTGGATATATAGTAATTTATTTAACCACTACCCTGGTTACTTTTCTTCACGCTTGAAGCAAATAATAATTTCTTTGGTTATATAATCCCATTGAGTGACTATTACATAATTTTCCTGTTCCTCTAATCCCCAATTTATAGAGAGTTTTTTTTATTATCATATGTAATTCTAAGACAAACATTGTGTGTGTGCGTGCGTGTGTGTGTGTGTATGTACAAGTTTTAGAGAAACTAAAAGAAACTCATGTAACTAGAGTGGAGGTGGGGCAGAATGACACTGTAGTGGATATGAGGCAGTAGGATGGAAATGAGGTCATGCCCAGACTCCAGTCATTATTCTCATGACCTTAGGGAGCTGTTGAGTGGTTTTAAGCAGAGGAGTGTAATAATCTGATTTGCATCTTAAAATGATCAACCTGGTTGTAATGTAGTGAAGTAGATTTTAAAAGAGACATGTTGGTAACTTGGGCAAGGTGATGACAATGGAGACAGAGGCGAAGGACGGATACTTGAGAGGGAGAATCAGAATTTGGATGGGATTTTGGGGTGAGATGGAGGTGTCATGGATAGCTCCTAGATTTCTGGCTTGTGAGACTAGGCGAATTGTGGTACGATCTAGTGAACGTTAGAAAATAAATAAATTTGGTTATGGAAGAAAGTGTTTATGAATTAACTTAATGTCATGTTGAAGTTGAAGTTCCTTGAAACAGCCAAGGGAAGCTCTTCATTTACAGTCCTTCCACTGCAATGAGTATTTAATAAATGTTATTATTTTCATGTTTTCCCCCCTTTTGACCTTCTTTATAGAAGAAGGTTTACTTATAATTTGCAAATACTCTCCATTAGTAAAACCTTGAGATATGTTCTTAAGAATTCTCATGCCCGCCAAGCTATTGTTACTCTTGATTAAATCTCTATGGATGTCCAATTGATTTGGTATCCTCCTAAGGACACTTGTGTTCACTTGTATAAACTGTCTATTTTGTTGGATCTCTGATATAATACCTATTCTTTCTTCTCATCAAAGACCTTGATATTTTCTTCTAGTCACTGACTTATGCTCTGTTTCAGCTCAGGTAATGCAGTGGGATGTACGGTGCTACTAATTAATCAAACTATAATTATTACTTCTGTTCAAAAACTCTGGGCTACAATACTTTACCCACCAGGGTAAAGAAAGTGGTCAGAGCTTAAAGATCAATGGTATCCAGAGTAAAAGTGTGTAAATTCTCCTGGATGTTGGAACTTTATGTGCTGGCTTGGTTTCACAGCTAAAATAAACCATAGATCCTCTAGTCCAAGCTCATCATACCCCAAGATTTTTCCATCAGCTTATCATGAAGGCTGCTTTCTTCCTGGTGAAGCCTCCATATACTCTGACTTATATATTTGATAATAGAAGAATAACAAAAGGAACTCTATCTCTAAATTAATAGAGTTCCTGGTACGTAGTGTAATTGAATGATTGCAGTCAGATAAAACTGTAAGTTACTCTGCAAGTAAATTACAGAATTTCACATATCTCCAGTTTAAACTAAGATTTGCAGGCACAGTATTGAATGTGCAGAAAGAGGATCATCATATTAGCACTTCTAAAACACTAAGGATCAGTGATTAAAATAGTGGCTCAACATTATAAATATGATGGATACAATTATAAAATTTCCCTTTAGGGCTTTTCTTAGATAAGCAGTTTTGAGTATGAACAAATTCTTGTTATGTGAGAGTGAAGGAGCTGACTTTTTTTCATACAATGTATTGATCAAAGCCCTCATTGGATGACTTTTGATAGGAATTAACTGGAATAGCAGATAATAGCAAGGGGGTGGAAGTCTGACAGCCTGATTCTAGCTTCGAAGAACTAAACAAGGAGGTTGATACTTACTCTTCCATGGCCAATTACTGATGAATAAAGCATTATCACTTAAAAGGGACTAACTTAAGGTACAATCACGACAACTCCCATTACTGTACATCTCATTACGGCATAAAAAGAGAAGTTTTTACTTAAACAAAATAATAATATTTTTCTTTGAGATTCACATATAGGAAGTAATAGATTTCCTAAAATTCTAAATAAAATTCTGATCTTCAGAGGAATGTATTTGATATATCATAACTTTCTATAACATTCAAAAATCACTTTGAGAGACATGCAAGTTCCATATGCAATATGTAAAACTTGAGTTTATGTATTATTGAATTGGCTGAGAAGTTCTTGTCAATATGCCCCAGCTTTTACTTTTAAAAGAACTAAAGATAAAATTATAATGCTTTGGACTTTTAATTATAAAGGATGTGGAGTTTCAGTAATGTACATTCCAGTTTCATTGTGAAGTTGGCCCACTGATTCATTTTCTTATTAATGAGATACCATCCAATTACCTATACTATTCCTTTGAAAATAGGATTTTTAAGGTACTTTTCAAATATATAAGAACCAATATTCTCTGTGCTATTTTTTCTGCACTTCAGTTGACCCTGGATGACATATGTTTTTTCTTTCTTTAACAAAGTTATCCATTTTCCAAGACTTTGATAAGAAAAAGGCAGAACAACCCTTTTGTCATCTTGTTTCATTAGCAGCCAAATCAAATATGTTCATTGATATTTAGAGGGATAATTATATTTTAAAATAACACTTTCTTTTTAAACTAATGCTCTTAACTTTAGGGCAAAGATCTCATACACATACACGTATACACAGTCAGATAAGCCTGAATAACTGCATCTTTGGGGAAAAGGATGAATTACTGGAAATAAGTACTGAATTTGGAGTTAGGGTACCTGGAGTCCAGTCCTGATTCTACCATCATCTGGTGGTACTTTGCAGCCTCATGAATATCACTTAATCTCTGATATTAGGTTCTCAATGTCAAAATAGAGATGGTATTTAGTTATCAGTTATCTTTCAGCTCTGATAATATATATGTAACTGTGGTAGGTTTAACACATTTCTCTGTATGTACATTGATTGATACACTGTACACAGTTATTGTTTGTATATATGTTTATAAATATAGACTTCAATAAAGAGAAACTCCTTTGTGTCCAAAAGAAAAATATAAAAAAACCCAAATGGGAAAATGAACAGTGAACATAAATAAGCAAGTCAAGGAAGAGAAAAATTGGATGGTAAACAAGTGTATTGAAAATGAACATTTATACTCATTACAGAGAAATGCAAATGGAAAAGTAATAAGTCAAGATAAAGAAAAATAAATAGAAGGGGGATGAAGGGCAGAGACTATGACAGTTGAAATGCTACACACTGGCTCTTGCAAATATTAGATTTGCTAAAGTTTTTGATCAGCCACACTGGCTATTCTCATTCTGAATTACAGAAAAATATCTCTATTTTTGGATGTTTTACTGTCAACTTTTCTTTTTCTTAAACTTTAAACATTCATCATCTATCATGCCTACCATTGTCATTCTGATTTCTTTAAGGCAATTGTTTCTTTGGGTGTATTTCTCTTACAGTCTTAAGCTAGAATTTTACCAAAGCATAGCAGACAGGCTAAAGGACAGAATGAGGAACAGACTTCCTGGGTTCACACCTTCACTTGCCACTTAATACCTGTGTAACTTTGGTGCATTCTTAACATCTTTGTGTCACGATGTTCTTATTTGTAAAATGGAAATGGTAATACTAAAGATGCCTCATAAAGTTATGATTAGGATTAAGTGAGTTAAACATGACAAGTACTAAAAAAAGATTTGCTATATAATTAAAAAGCTCCTAGTAAAGGGACTATTGTTACTGAGAACATTGTGCAAAACTTGTTTCTCAGATTCAGAGAAAATTCTTGTTTGTGTTCCAAACCCTCAAAAACTCACATTTTCAAACTTTACACGTTTTCAGGTTCAACTATTTATTTAGATATATGTGAATATAATCAACTGTTATTTTTCAAGAACTAATTGTATGTCAAATATTATGGTATATACTTTCACACATGCGTTAAATTAATTACACAAGGAGGCAGTTAGACTGAGGTGCCTCTAATGCCATGGTGGGCTACTTAAGCAAACTGAAATCTAAGCCTGTGGCTGCCTCAAGTTTAAAAATTGAAACCTAAGGACAATCAATCACAAACGGTCAACTAGGCTTTAAGCTGCAGCCAATCAATAATTTCCTTGCTTTGCTTCTGCCTTTGTCCTATAAAGTCTTTCCTGAGCCACAGTTGGTGGAATGCCAGTTTGGTGCTGCCTGTTTCGAATTGATTTTTGCTCAAAAAAACTCTTAAAAATGTTTAATGTGGCTCAGTTTATCTTTAAGACATGTTACCTCAATGATCTCCAAAATAACTGTTATACCATGTTGCTGATGAAAACATGGAGCCTCAAAAAGGTAAATTATTTCACAGTGTGTGATAAATATATTATCACTAGGCAGAATCAGAAAGAAGAGGACAAGAACAACAAGAAAAGGAAAAGAAGGAGCAAGAGGAGGAACAGGAAACACTGGAAGGAGAAGAAGGAGAAGGAGGAGGAAAGGAGGGGGAGGGGAAGGGAGAGGAGGGGGAGGGGAAGGGAGAGGAGGGGGAGGGGAAGGGAGAGGAGGGGGAGGGGAAGGGAGAGGAGGGGAGGATGACAAGAGGAAGAGGAAGAGACAGAAATGTCCGTTACCTAAATAGATGGATAAAACAGTAATAGAACAGAATGCATGTGCCTGCAGAAATACACATAATCATGTTGACTGATCTCTCCTTCATGCAGAAAAACAAGGCTCTTCTGCTGCCCAGTGATCCCATCACACAGTACCCTGCTTTCCCTGGGACTTTATTCCCTCTCAGAAAAGCTTTGTCCTGAGAAATGAAGTGAAATTAAAAGTGGCTTTAAAAAGCACTCTGTCTTCAATCAATTCAAAGAAAGTATGAGCTGAAACCTCCCTTACATTTAGTATCTGAGAAGAGAATAACGTTAATCTATGTCTTCCCTCAAGGTTTTTTTGCTTTTCTTAAAATTCAGTACACCTCTTGAAATGGAGCTATTCCACAACAGATTGATTTAATACAGTAGCTTTTTTTCTTAATAGCCTTTTATTGGTCCATTTATTCTGAGACTGTTCAACAAAACTTTTACCTGCCTGTAATTTAGTGTGAATGTCATTTAGAGTAATTACATATCCAGCTGGCTGCCATTTAGGACCAGAAAATAGATTCATTTTTTCCCCCTGAATTTTCTGTAACATATACAATACCAGTAAATAAAATGATTAAAATATCTACACAAAAGAAAATATCACTATATGATTTACTTAAATTGACAAAAATTTAATGGAAATATTATTCTGGCTGCCACTCCACCCTCATTACAACTCATTATGGTTAGCAAGTTTAGAGAATAGAGTTATTCTGTACAATATTTCCAATACAACTCCTGGAGGCATTTAAAACTAGCCTAGATGAAGTATTACAAAGTATATTGAAGAGGATGATTTTGCACAGGCACGGAGATTTATTTAGATTCAATATATCTTTTTATTTTCTATCATTGCTCCTAATTTTTAAAGGACAATAGTACAAATTATAATGTGCCTATTCTTTTCTTATTACATGATTTTTAGTTACCAAGAGCTGCATATTTAGGAAAGTGAGAGAGAGAAGAATGTGGATACATACCTTGAAATTACACTACTTGTCTCTTAAGTAAGTTCTTGGGCAATTCCTAGTTCTTGAACTTTACGCCCTCTGCTCTTCGCCCTCCTCCCCAGTCCATTCAAATACAGCGTAAGGGAAAGCGGACAACTTCAAACCCAGGAATTAAGGCTCTACATTACATTACTAAGGGAATTTAGGTGAAAGGTGCAGAGGAGGGCAGACACACACGGTTGTCTCCCTTCAAAGTGGATATAGATAGTCCTTGCTTTCCACTGTAGCCCAGAACTATAAAAATGAATGTATATGTTGAAACCATGCAAAGCAATCTTAAGAAGCAACAGGAAAAATTATGATTTCTCTGTGATCCTTAAATATCTTTGTTACAACATTAAAGACTTTCTTACAATCTGTTATAA
This sequence comes from Balaenoptera acutorostrata, assembly GCF_949987535.1. Lineage (NCBI taxonomy): Eukaryota > Metazoa > Chordata > Mammalia > Artiodactyla > Balaenopteridae > Balaenoptera > Balaenoptera acutorostrata. Next base: position 27,730,434 of record NC_080080.1, on the reverse strand, counting down.
ATTTATAGGGAATGAAAAAAAATAGTGAAACTAATATTTACTTACTACACTGTATTCTAAAACATTAGGAACATTGACAAAGTATGTGTTAGAAATGTATGAGGGGGGCTTCCCTGGTGGCGCAGTGGTTGAGAATCTGCCTGCTAATGCAGGGGACACGGGTTCGAGCCCTGGCCTGGGAAGATCCCACATGCCGCAGAGCGGCTGGGCCCGTGAGCCACAACTGCTGAGCCTGCGCGTCTGGAGCCTGTGCTCCGCAACGAGAGAGGCCGCGACGGTGAGAGGCCCGCGCATCGCGATGAAGAGTGGCCCCCGCTTGCCACAACTGGAGAAAGCCCTCGCACAGAAACGAAGACCCAACACAGCCAAAATCAATCAATCAATCAATCAATCAAACATACGCATCTGATTCAAGATCCTCATTAAAAAAAAAAAAAAAAAAAGAAATGTATGAGGAATAGTTTGGACAGTTCTTGCCTTTTTCTTCTTGTTGAATAACTTACAATATGGAACCCGCATCCCTTCTATGCCTTGACAAATCGTCATATTCCTTTCATACTTTGAATCAACTTCCAATATTTTATCTTTTGTGCTTGAATATTGTGAAATATGCCCATCAATACCTTTAATGTGGAGGTTTTTTTCTTTTGCTTTTTGTTTTTGTTTTTGGCCACTGTCACCTCCTCTGGGAAATTTTCTTTTTCTTCTTTCCTTCCTTCTCTCTTTCTTTCTTTCTTTTTTGTGTCACAACCACTTTTCTCATTTAAGTTGATAAGTTTACCTTCACTAAGTTCCTCTAGCTTCATATCTGGAGTCTCTCTAATTGCAGTAATGTCAACATTCCCAAGATTAGTAACTCCATTTACTTTTAATTTATATTTTACTTTGGGTAAATTTTTGTTTCTTTGTTTCATTTTCATCTCTGTTCACCAACTCTCTCTTTGGATTATTCATTTTTGCATAGTTTTATGTATATGTATCACTAGGAGACAAAGAGGCAATGCAACAATATGCTTAGCTGTCTGTGCATGAACTGAATCCATATGTGCAATGACCAACCACCAAAGTGATCTGAAAGAAGTGATGTAATTGGTCAATAATTCTGATGCATATCTGTTACTTAAGCAGTGCTTTTTTGGACCAAAGATCTAGCAGCAAAGTTTGTACTTTATGCAATTGCAGTTAGCACACTATGATAATGAAAATTTAAACCACGTTATTGTGAGGACTATGTTATGTATAAACAGTGGTAACTAAAATTCATGCATACTGGAATTGTGCAAATCAAGGACCAACTTGGTATATTGCTGCTATGCTTAAAATTGTCTCTGTCACCTTCATTCTTACAGTTATCTTTTATTGAATCCCTATTGTGTGCCAGGTGTTGCTTGGCTCTTGCCAAGATTTATTCCATTTAATTCTCACATGAATCTATATGTATGTAATATCTACTTTGCTGATGAGAAAACTGGGCTATAATTACTTAAGAGATTTTTCTGAGGCTCTTCAGAAAGTGGCACAGACAGCCAGAATGAGACCAATCTAATTTCAAAGCTGACTATAGCTTGGATTTCACTTCATTACTTTTTTTTTTACATTTGGTCAACCATTGTTTCCTATACCCTGAGCTTTCTTGAACCTTTTATAAATTCAACTAAAGCTTCTGAGATAATTCTTCTTGGGATAAGAAGTTTCACTTATTTGCCATCTGTCTTGTGAAGAAGTATAGGAGTACTTTTCATAACCAATATCATTTATTAAGGTTCAAATGTAATTATGTTTTATTAAAGCTTACTGTAGTACTAGTCATTCTGATTCTCCAAGCCAATGCTACAAAGAAATAGACGCGTTTTATATCACAAAACATCTAACTTGGACTATTATAAGGGAGTGATCAATGATTCTCTAGAATCTGAAGTCCACTGAAATTAAATTATTTGGTTCTATTCTGTGTACTGCCAGTGTAGAACACATAAGGGTACAGAACTCAGATGAGCTTTGGTTTAATCAAGGCATTGAGTCACAATGGTGGTTCTGTCCTAAACAAAGCTTTCTCAGGCAGGAATTTCAATAATACACTTATTAGTTACATAATTCTAGCCAAGAAAATAGAGTGTCAGAATTAATAGAACATTTCCATGTTTTATATCACCCTGTTTGTCTTTTTGTGTTGGTTCAACATTTACAAACAATACTATATATACACACACACACACACAAATATATACATATATATTTTAGAAGTCCAAAATGAACTTCATATTAGCTAGGGTAAGCACATTTTTGCAACTCATGGTATTTATTACTATATGTTATTTATTTTTTGGTAAATTCTGTTTAAATGTCAACTTTCATTTGAAACAATAAGAAAATGCTAAATGTATCAATATAATAATGTAAAACCAATCTGGAATGTTTTCTTACATCTAAGATTAAAAATATCCATCTTCCCTAAATGCTGGTTGCTTTTCCTAGTACTGAATTAATATCTGTACGATTTAATTTAAGTTACTGAGGCTGTGCAGCCCCTCAGACCTAGTGGGGACCTCACAGGAATCCCTGGCACCCAACCAGTCACTGAGCTCACCCAGTGTGGTACAGTCAATGACAGTCTCAGAAAGAGCTGCCTCTGACTAAGTTACGGAGATGATAGAGGAATTTTGTTTCCTGGGTCATTGTTCTTGAAGAGGTTATTCTGGGGGATGAAGTGTATGAAATGAGATTCAACAAAAGAGAAAACTTAAGAATGCTTTTAAAACACTCAAACAAAATCTCTCAGTTTCTTAAAAGCAATCTAATCAATGTCTCTGAAGTGATTATATCACTGTATGGGAAGGTCTTCCCTAAAATATCCTTAGTTTTGTACTTAGAGTGCTATGTTAAACTGTCAACATATATCCCCTGATATTTGCTGTCACATTTAGTGGAACAAGGTAGTCACCTTATACCAAGTTAATGTGTTCTTTGATAATATGTCCAGTCATTTCAGAGCTTCCATATAGTATATGTCCCTGCAATTAAGTTGATTTCTTTATTATAATCTATACCTGTTTTATTTCTATAAAATTGTAAGCCACCTTACCTTGAAGCACTATCATCATGAGGAATGAAGTGCTTGGGTAATTTCATATCTTGAGTCCATAATAGGGTCTCTTAACCTGGGCAGAATATGTGGGAGGTCTGTAGTTGCACTTCAGGGCACCTGGGTTCTCCCTGTAATTGCATACAGATTGCCCTGTGCCTTTATGCATGTTCCCAGAGAGAGCTTTCAGCTGGTTATCAAAAAGACTCAGAAGGACTGTTCCTACAGGCCTTAATTTTATTCTTGACCTTATTTTTTCTTTTACTCTTAGCAGCATAGTCCTCATCATTGATCCAGTTGCTGGTCTTCCATAATCAACTCTGGCCTCCATAGTCACCATAGTACTGTTCCCTCTGGTGACATTTGTAGGCTCTGCCCTAGAAATGCTGGCTCAGTCTTGCCTGGATCTCAGTTTCCATTTCCGCCTACTCCTTTGGCAGATCTTTGTTTGCATCCTGGCCTGCCCTCATGTGGGTCTAGACAATATTGCTTGGCTACAGGTTAAAAAACAAACAAACAAACAAACAACTTTGCTGTCAGCCTTAAGTTTTATATAGTTTGGCTATATTTGCAGTTGTTTTTTTTTTAAAAATACAAGCATATTTTGTATTTATGTTTCAAAGTTCTTTAGGTCTTTAAAAGATAATTTAAAAGAAGAAATCTGAAAAGGAAGCAGAGAGAAAAAATCTTCAAGTTAGGGGAAAAATATCCGTGTTTGTGCTCCTGGTAGAATGTGAGTGAACACCAGTGAGTTGCTCATTCTGCGTTATTGCCACATGAATAAAACTGAGCCTTTCTTCTGTTGATCAAGTGAGGGAGTTCGTGAGAGATGAAATTTCTGTTTAATTACCTTTCCCAAAACTAAAGCATCCTAGAACTGATAAGAACTCTTAACTGTATTTCTTCCTGTGGTAGTAGCTTTATTTTCAGAGCGTTGGGATGTTTTCTTCAATCATTTTCCTTAAATATGTTGCATATTTAAAACCTCAGGCTCCAAATTTTCAAAAACATTATCCCCACGGAGCTCCTCTCTGGTTAACTACCTCATCCTTCTCATGTTCAAGACTCAAATTGTTTTTCAGTAAGATTGGCCAAATTGAAGTGATTTCAGTTTGCTAAATTGCTGTTGTTGATTGGTTCCTGATTTCAGCATAACTTCTCATTCCTATGGAAACAATACGCTCTTGCTATAATCCTTGTTCAATCTCTCAGCTACCCTGATGAAAAACTGCTGTATTTTTCTGGATAACAAATCAGTGGGACTTCACTGTTATATCCTAGCAGGGGAAATTAGTTGATCTCTTCTGCCCTTTTGGTTTTACCAGTTAGCAGAAATTTGCAAGGATCAAATAAATTAATTTCTCCAGTTCAAACAAAAATTTTCAAAGCTAACTTGTTGAGAGATAATAGAAGGTATTTTTAAATGTCATGATTAAATCCATCAAAATATACATGGTGTTGTGTCAGACATTGTTCAGAATAGATTAATAGCAGTTTTCTACAACTTTATAAACTTAAAACCTTGCTGGGAGATAGGCATCTATTTTTTAACAGAAGGTATTTGTCTTGGTTTTTCTTCTACTATTTTGAACTATCTGTACTTTTGAAAATGTTGATCCTTCCCTGTGTTCAGAGTATTTTAAAATCTAAATGCTCCTTTCTTCCAGTTATGTATGAAAAGAAAGAAATTCCATCTCTTTCCATGCTAACTTGATTCTATTATTATAGTTTTAAAATTTAATAGGAACTACCATTATATGATTTAAAAATACCAGACTTGTGCTGAAGTTTTATGTCATACTTACTATAGAATTTAAAGTAATGAACTAGAGACATGACACTGAAAAATTCCTTTGGTAATTTTTCTTAATGAAAGATAAATTATTTTAATGCCTACCATTTTATTTATGACCAAAGAATAATATACAAGAATATCAGTTTTTAAAGTTTTTCTACTGGCCAGAAAGGACTGTCAAGCAGTATCACTCAGCTGGCTTCTTTAAGCTGACTTTATGATTTATTATCAATGCAGAAAAGCAGGAGAGTTAGAGAACAGAATGCTCACATTTTACCACAAATCCTTTTAAATCTTTTTTTTTTGTTAACAGTAAAATGCCATTTTGATAAGGTTCAAAAACAAGAAATACAAAACAACATATCATTTAGGGATACATACATATATGGCGAAACCAATTTATTTTATTTTATTTTTTTAAATCCTCATCCTGCTTTACTGCTCTATGGCATTTAACATCTTTTTTTGAAACCAATTTTTTAAGCAAGGGAAAGATACACAAAATCCAGGTTAGCAGAGAGCTCTCAGAAAAGAGGACGATGGCATGAAATATACGTGGAGACACAAAGATATTGACAGAGCTCTACACTGAAATAAGACAGTGGATTCAAGACTGTGTGTTCTATTATTGAGCTCGATATATCAGTTCTATTTCATATATTGTTTGTATTTATCAAACATTATATATAATTATTTTAATTAATGAAAGTAGGTTTAAAAACAGGGTATTTTAATTATGTCTCATCTGATTTTTGGTCCCCTACTCTACTTGGTCTATCAAATCTTGTTTGGGGCAAAAAACCAAAATTAAAACTAAAAGTTCTGTTCAAATTGTAATGTTATGGTTTTTAAATTGATTTGACCAGTCAAGCAAATGTGATGTTATTTTTTTCTTTTTTTCTCTTTATTAAGGTATAACTGACAAAAAATTGTATATACTTAAGGTATTACAGTTTATGTTTTATATACATACATATTGTGAAGTAATCATCACAAACTAATTAACATACCTGTCATTACATCTGCATTGTAAACACTGGCTATTTAGATATTTGGCTTCAAAGTATAACAGTTTCAGAAATGTCATGAGCATTGCTTCTAATGGAATCTAGTATACCAAATCTTTCCTAGTTTTTATCATCTTTTAAAATATACCCATGCAACTAGAACTAGAATCGACTTTAAAGTTATCTCTACTTTATAAAGATTTTACAAATGGAGAAATTAAAACTCTGCAAGCACATGGTTCAAATTCTACTGTTAAAGACTAAAGTATCTTAACAGTAGCAGAGCCACTCACTGGATTAGTTTACTCTGTAGTAAACTGCTTCCTTTTGTGATAGATGTTTCATTTTATATATGTGGGTACATCCCAGCTTCTAATAAGTAAAGTAACATTGTGTGTAGGATACCACTAAAGAATTGAAAATGTCTACTTTGATGATAATAATTATCAATATAAAACCACAACAATTATTTTATCTCTTGAATCCATACTATATGCTTGGTGCTATCCTAAGTTCTTTCCATATATTCACTTACAGCTACTCTATGAAGCGGGTACTCCATAGAGTAGTAATAGGTAGTAATGTACCAATTTTACAGATTAAAAACCTGAGCAAGTAACTTGCACTAGGTCATATGCATACTGAGGTGAATGTAGGATTCAAACCCAGGTAGTCTGACACTAGAGTGCACTCTGCTAGCCACTGTGATAATGAAGTGAATTCCTAAGTCAGTTAAGATCTTCTGTATAATCTTAAGTAATTAAAATGACCAATGTTTTGGACTCATCTCTGGAGATTTTTCTTCATTTGGTCTCTGAGCCTGGGTAGCAGTATTTTTAAAAACTCTTTTGAGGAGTTTAATGTACAGCCAGGATTATGGACCCCTGGGATGGAAAAACACTTCCTATTTTAGTAATGATCTCATTTTAATGTATTTGCTCTCTAGTTTCTCTGTTTTGCATTCCCTAGCCTTAAAGTTCAAAGTTCAATCTAAAAGTATATGTGAGTAGTTATGGAGACTATGAAAGATAATATGATAAATCCTAATGAAGATAATATTTAACGGTTCATTTATGCAATGATGTTCTACTAATAACGTATGTTAAAGTACAAATACAAATACATAATAATACAAATACATAATAATGTATGTAAAATACAAGTCACCATTATCCTGCAAAGCAAGTAGTTAGACTGAAAAGAATAACTGATTCCAGCTTGGGATTTAATTTTTGAATTAAAGTCATTGAGATCTAGCCTAATTGACTCTACACAACTGAATATCATCTACACTCCAGTTGACTTACTTTAAATTTAACTCATAGATATTATAGAATCAAGGATCCTAAGTAAATTGATGTTTCCTTGCCTTTTTACTGGTTGGCATGTTGGGACTCCAAAATTAGGATCTGGAAATTATTTTAGTCTGAACTTACTATTTTTAGTGCCACGATAAATGTCTATGACATTATCAAGTATAACTAATGATGATATAAGGAAAATGCAGGTTTAAACTCAGCAAGTGAGAGTAAGGAAATTTTAGATGTTGGAAAAATTTCAAAAAATGATTAGTAAAATTTGTCCCTTTTCAAACGTTTTTGAAGATACTTTTGTCAATTGTTTATAGTTCATTAATTCTGATTCTATAATAAATTTATATATTTACCTATTACTAATCCAAATACAAAATAGATATTCTGCAACTTTTAAATGTTTTTTTTTCAGAAAAATAATAATAATTCCAAGTGTTAAGATAAATGAATCTATGAATAGTTCTGTGTCTGCTGCGCTATCACAATGTGGAGCCCAAAACCTCTTGCCAAGCTTTGCTGCTTGCTATTGTAAGGTAGAAGCAAGTAAAATCTTTTTTTTTCTTTAAATATTTTCAAGCTACAACCCTTTAAAAATTGAATCACTTTTCTTCCTACAGCCAACATTCACTTCATCTTAACTAGCCAAAAAAATGAAAACATCTAAAGATGTTTCAAACTTTGTAAAAAGAAACAGCTTTTTCTAAGAAACTTATTATCTTAGTCATCATGAAAAAAATCCCAAAGATTTTCTATCAGTGCAAAAAAAAAAAAAAAAAAGAGACATCTTGATATTTTGATCTTTGGGAGGGGCCAGCATTTGATGATTCTTGTTAATTCATAAATTGGTTCAGAAAATGTGGCTATCAATTTACATTCCCACCAACAGTGCAAGAGTGTTCCCTTTTCTCCACACCCTCTCCAGCATTTATTGTTTCTAGATTTTTTGATGATGGCCATTCTGACAGCCACTATGGAGAACAGTATGGAGGTTCCTTAAAAAACTAAAAACAGAACTACCATATGACCCAGCAATCCCACTACTGGGCATATACCCTGAGAAAACCATAATTCAAAAAGAGTCATGTACCACAATGTTCATTGCAGCTCTATTTACAATAGCCAGGACATGGAAGCAACCTAAGTGTCCATCAACAGATGAATGGATAAAGCAGATGTGGCACATATATACAATGGAATATTACTCAGCCATAAAAAGAATCGAAATTGAGTTATATGTAGTGAGGTGGATGGACCTAGAGTCTGTCATACAGAGTGAAGTAAGTCAGAAAGAGAAAAACAAATACCGTATGCTAACACATATATATGGAATCTAAGAAAAAAAAAAAAAGGTCATGAAGAACTTAGGGGTAAGACGGGAATAAAGACACAGACCTACTAGAGAATGGACTTGAGGATATGGGGAGGGGAAAGGGTAAACGGTGACAAAGTGAGAGAGTGGCATGGACATATATATGCTACCAAACGTAAAATAGATAGCTAGTGGGAAGCAGCCGCGTAGCACAGGGAGATCAGCTCGGTGGTTTGTGACCACCTAGAGGGGTGGGATAGGGAGGGTGGGAGGGAGGGAGACACAAGAGGGAAGAGAAATGGGAACATATGTATATGTATAACTGATTCACTTTGTTATAAAGCAGAAACTAACACACCATTGTAAAGCAATTATACTCCAATAAAGATGTTAAAAAAAAAAAGAAAATGTGGCTATCTTTAAATTTTAGTATTCATGTGCTTTTGGTATTTCATAGGTGCTTGAAACACACATCATTTATAAAGTAATTTTTTCACACTTAAAATTTTCACAGAGACCAAGAATATTTTACTGTGCTACTTTATAAGAAAAAAAAATAGGCCCTCTTACTCCTACTCTTGAGAAGTGGTATAGAATCCACCAATTCTGACTTTGTGGCTTTTTGCTCCCTACAAAAATATAAAAGTGATTAAACAAAGGACTGTTATCTATCCATTGAAAAGAAAGTGTTGTTAAAATTCCTCATCATGAGGGGACTGTTCTTTATTAAGGAGACAGAGAAAAAATGGCAATTAAATGCAACATGTAATCCCTGAAAAAAAATAGGCCCTCTTTATTCTGTTATATTTGGAATACACTCTATACTGACAAAATCAAGTTAATATTAATATATCAAAATGAAAACTGCATTCTGTTTTCATTTTATCTTAATGCCTTCATCTCATTGGCATAATCTGATTTCCTCCAGGTTTGCTAATGTTCCAAGTACCCCCAATTTAATGGTTGTAATTTCTATATAAACTAGCCCATGACTTTTTAATTTCGTATTTATAGTATGGTAAGTAATTTTAAAGGCGTGTTAGTGTGTTGAAGGCAATTTAGGGCACGATTACAGTTCAAAGTGTTGAAACTTGTCTTTCTGACAATTTCCAAGACGTTGAATATGATTTTGATTTGTTTATGTCTATATGGCTGTATTTACTTTATTATAGGAAGGGTTCCACACTGACAGCTAATGAATTCAGTGAAAATACTGATGAGATTTTTTATTTGGAACTTTTAAGGATGCTCTTTGGTAAATTAACAGAGTTCTTCATTTTCCATTCAGATGTCATTATATAGAAAGTACAACATTAATTGTGACCTGTAGTTGGAAAATGAATTATTTGATTTATTCCAAGGGAGTTTACTTAATATGGCACTCCCTCTTTGCCTGAAAAATAATTTTAAGCACTCATTAGATGATATGTTTTGACACAATGTGTTAAACTTAAATGATTTCTTATAATACCAGTATTTTCTTCACATATGTTAAATCTTCCGGTAAACCAGTTTATCACTAATTCTGAAAACTTAATATTTATCAAGAAGTATAATGCCAACTTTATTAATTTAAACATTTATGTAAATTTTGAGCAAAGTGTATCAAATAAATTGAACTTTCTAATGATTGACATATTAGTAGGGCCCTTGATAACATTTAAAAAATGTATTTAGAGTATTAGATTGGCAGTTCTAAATAATGAAGCTTTTATTTATTATTAGAAAATAAATGAGATCTTCCAGGGATATGGAACCATCATCAAAATTCTCTCTGAGGGCATTGAGGTGAAATTAAAACTCATAGGAAACAACTAGCTTCAATTTGGGGCAACTTTGAAAAGTTTGCTACTAATCTCCAGTTGTGTGATTTGGAAACTTGATCCCACCTGATCTAAATGCCATCAAGTATATATGACATATCTAGTTTGCAATTTATCCAAGAGAGAAAACTGTTAATTGTTAGAATGGATGGAATATTTATTCTAATCTTTCCAAAGGATAAAACTTATGATTTTATACAAATGCTTGAAGACATATTTTACTTTTAACTAAAATAAATTATTTCCATATTTATGTTTTTATTTGATTTTTTAAACTTCATATTTAAATTTGATTTCTTAAAATTTTTGAGATTCTCTGTTATTTCTTTTAATATAAGAGAAGCCAATCAAAAAGGTAAGCATAATAATTCTTGTCCTTGAGAGTGATATCTTTTTTTTTAATGTGGGCAGAGTGGGATTTAAAGGTACAGTGCTATAAACAGTGGGAACTTTGATTTTATAAAACTGTTTTTAGAGACATACATAATTTTTCCAGTGATGCTATATATAAGGCAATCTGCTGTAATAGACCATCAGAATTATATTGCAAGCAAATGTGGGTGGGTGTGTCTCTAGAATGTGTTTTACATAGAATTTGAACTTGACCATACAGACGTGAGGGAATATATAACTTTTAAAAAAGAGTTGTAGTTATTCTTGACACATAGCTATCCTGGCTCATAAGAACTCGTTCACCTATATAATTTGTTTAGTGATGGATTATAGTTTTTCTAAAGTTGGCCACATTGATGATTGGCTCTTGCAGTTTGTTTGCCTCTCTTTTATTTTTCTGTTTATCATTTCGTTTTTGGTAGCGTTGTTTTCATAATTTTACTCTGTGCTCACTGCTCCTTTTTTTTTTTCAAATCCATTTAGTTACTCAGGGACAAAAGCCATATCTTTTTTTTCCTCTTTGTTCCTTTCTTGTCTAGAATAGTGAATACTCAATACATGCTTTGTGAATAAGTGGAAAATAATATCATCTTACAACTTTACTTGAGATGTCATCTATAGAAAATAGATACAAGTTCAAGGTCAGTGAAGAAACCCTTTGTTTATATAAATATCCATTTTTTTATTATTTGGAAACCAAATGCTTGATTGAAATAAAGTGATTTTGAGCCTACTGTAGGTAGAAGAGTGTTATGGCAAAATAGCTTCCATGTATTTTATAGTCAAATTGAACAGATAAGTGTACAGTCTTTCTGTGCATGCATATAATCTTAGGTTTATAATGAACAGTCTCCACATCAGCTTATCTTGACATGAAATCAAATAACTTAGATCCAAAATAATATGGGAAAAGAATAATACTAGATCTTAATCAGATGGTGGTCATATCAGGCGGTAGGAGGATATTAATATCACCTGAATAAATCTGGAGCCAAAAATTTAGAAATAGATATACATGAAATTTAGAAATCATTTGACATCTTTTTACAGAAAAAGAAACTAAGTTTTAGTACTTGCTCAATATCATATAACTAATTTGTGTTAGATCTATGACTGATACTTTAGATCTCCTGTCTGGTCATCTGTTCACCATTTCCCCAATAAATAATTTTTGATGTACTGTGCTTTTAAATTTGTTTAGAACAAATACATGTTACAGCACATTATGAAAAGAAATGCTCCTCTGTGTGTGCATGTGTGTGTGTGTGTTTATATGTGTATGTAGTGATATTACTGTATTGTCAATAAAAGAGTTTAAGTTCTTTTACTTACGTGGTCATATATTCTATTTTTCCATTCTTTTTTTTTTTACTTAATATTCAATATAACCAAGAGCCAATTTACAAAATGGATGATCAAAATTAGGAGTATTATCCCATCCAGTTCACCTCATAAACGAATGCATCTGGCCCATAAAGTCAAGTAACCAATAATATTGGAGTCATTAGCACCAGATTGTTACCAGGTAAATTTACCAGGTTTAGAAATGCCAGATAAGGAAAGCTCTACTGGATTTAAATTCTTGCCTTTCAGATAGTTCTGTAGCTGTGACTCTTTTAGATACAGCTCAAGTGGGAGCAAAGTAAGGGGGATGGGAAAAAGTTACCATGGCTTTGCTGCTTAACGTGAGTACATACATTACAGTTTTGAAAGGACAGGTTATTCAAATGTGTAGCATCTATCAGAATTAGAGGGAAATATGCATAATGAAAGGCAGAATTTGCTCCTAATTGTACAAATTATATAGAAGCCTGGCATATAATTTTGCATAATTTAAAAAGTTGATGAGGAAACTACCCATTAGGGTACCTCATTAATTCACCTAATGGTGTGGGATTATTACCTAAGGCATATTCTTAAGTGTTTTAATAAGTTTAATTTTCCATCATCCAAATGACTATTTTTTTAGTGCTTTCAGTATATGATAGTGTTAAAACCACACTGAAGTTTACTCAATGCTTCTTTCCATTCCTGACTTCTCTGTATTTCACGTCCACACACACTCAAGCTATAATTAAAGTGAAGTTAGAGGTTTCTTACAGGAGAGGACTCTTCAGCTCACCATTGTTATCTGTCCTTATTACTTACCTGTTATGAGGCTGAAGGAGGAATTAAATGGTTCTGTGGCTTTTCAAGCTGTGAGAGCAAGGGTGTTGCTTGTTTTTATTTCAGTTTGTTACAGTTTTGACCATCACATTTAAAGAGGATAACTGGATCATAGTCTATGTCATATATATTTCAAATAACTGTCTTATATAGATGACACACATGAAAAAGATAATTCACAGATAATCAAGAGCTGAAGCTACAATGTTGTACAATGCTACATGTCAGGAAATCAAATTTTGTCACCAAGGTATCCATTTGAGTTTTCATTAGATGAAATGAAAATAACTGGAAGAAAAGCTCAAGAATCTTAAAAAATTATGCCCTACAGAACATCAAACTGAAACCATATCAAAGGAAGTAGATCAATAAAAGGAGCCTTCCAACACAGTTCTGCAATATAAATAGAAATTAATTACTCCAAATTAAACTCAACTTTCAAATGTCCTCTATCACTGACAATACAAAGTAAGATTATTTTAGTATTTTGCAAGTTGTTTAAAATCTAGAATTTGATCCTCATAAGTACATTCTATTAATCTAACTCTCCCTTACTTTTATTTTCAACACATATCAAATAAGTTTGATAGAATAGATTTATCGACCAGATAAATAAATAAACTCTTTTTCTTAAATGACAGTACCCAGAATTAATTTAAACAAGTGTTAAATTTCAGTGTGAAATCAATAGCCTCATCATCATCTGTGTTTGAGGGTGGGAGGGACCTTAGGAAGTTAAGGTAGTATAATAACTCCCAATTTTGCAGCTGAGAAATTATGCTTATAGAAGTAAAAAATGCCTTTTCTTTTACTCAATAGCTAAATATTAGGAAAATTGGATTCCTAATCATTTGTTTCTTATTTTAATCCTATCTATACTTCATAATTCTGCATCTTTAAAACAGAAATTGGTATTCTACAAATTAAAAGGATGAAACATTTTTGTTTTTCTTTTAATCGTCTATTATTTTGGAAATTTTTACTAAGCCTTTTAATCACATAATTTAGAAATATGTTTGATAATATCTCTCTACATCCTTAACTCTTCAAATGGGCATGCTATTAGCACCATTGGTACTCACAGGTAAAAAACTTCTGCAGCTTCATGCATTTTTAAAAAGCTTTTCAAAGAAACTCTGGAACTACAACTAGATAAAACTCAAATATTTAACAAACTGGAGACAGAGCCATTATTTGTTTAGTTTGGTTTTCTATCTTTTCCCTCCATCAACAAAATCACCTGCCATTTAAAAATTTCTCACTATTCTATGTGAGAAATGATAAATTTCTTTTATTTGAAGAACCACATTGAAAAGCCTTTTATTACTTTCAGGTAACTACAGTTAGGTCATTACATATAAAACTAAGGAAATAAAAGATAGTAATGTTTATTTGTTAATTCAGTAGTTCTGCCCTCAATTCTTACTTCAGGATGGGCAAGGCCACTCCACTAATAAACAGAAATTAAAATATAGGTTTTTGTTAAGCCAGAAGCTGTGAAGGTTTCTGAGATTTAACCCTACTTGGAAGATAAGAAGTTAGTTGGCTATAGTTATATATATGGACTGTGGGCCAAAGAAAAAGAAGACAGTTCATTACTCAATTACTCACAGTGAAAGCAGCATCCAGGGTATTACCTCATGTTGTTTCCCTGAGTCCCAATCCAGACAGGGCCATTTTGTGAGAGCCAGAACCTGTACATGAAGTAAAGTACATTATAGGTGGAGAACTTAGAAATTAAAAACAAAAAACAAAACAAAACAAAACAAAACACAACTCTGATCTCATATGGGGTTGCTGGCGACCTGCCCATCCTCCTCCCCAGAGAGAGAGAACCTTATCTTTACTCTGGAATAAATCTACTCTGGGGAGGGATGGAAGTGGTCTTTACCTTCACTAACTTGAACCATTTCTGGGGCCGGGGGGTGTCACTAAGATTTATTGTCATGAAATGTTTGTTTCCTTATACAAACATCCTTAAATTGGAAGTAAGTGATTTTGCTTAGAGGACCAGAACTGCAGAAATGTAAGATATTCTTGGAAAATTGTCTTTATCTCCCAACAGCTGGTCTTGGGATTTTCTAAGTTCTGCGTGAGTGTGTTCTCCTCTTAGGTAATGACTTTGCTTTTGTTGGTATCTGCATGAGAGGGTCCTGAAGCCTGACCTGCAGATTAAATACAAGCTCTGTGCTTGCTTCCCTTTCCAACCGTATGGCCCTGGAGACTCTTCACAATAAATATTTTTTTCTCTCTTTCCACTGTCACTCATTTCATGTTTGCCTTTTTTGCTAGAACACTGCTGTTAGGTAAAGGATGTCTCCCTTTCTAGGTCAGCGGAAATTTCTTAACTTTAAGTCTCTCTTTTTTTCATTAACAAGTGAACATTCTTTGCAACCTAAGTGCGTGCATTTTTTTGTTCATTCATTTCTTTTATTAGCAATAACTCAGTGCTAGAAACCATATAATCACTGGATATACTGTAAAAAGATAAATACATTACAACCCATGGCCTGAAGAGGTTATAGTCTAGTAGGGAAAGTCAAATTTGCAAATAAATGGCAATGTGTTTCAAGTATATGCTTGAAATCTATAGTGGTTGAGTCAAGTGAGGTGGATTCAAGTCTACCATATGAGTCAGGAAGTCTTCAAAAAGGAAATTAACCTCAAAAGATGAAAGGTGTTGGCCCTTTGTAGGGGAGCTGGGCATTATGAAGTAAAGGGCATTTCAGGCAGAACAGCAATGCGGTCAAAACATGGAGGCAAAACTAAATGTGACATTTGGAGAAGCATGAATAAGTGGGCATGCAGGAAAGCAGGATCTGAAGAGAAGTTAGAGAACGAATTGTGCTAAAGAAATAGATATACATTACACTATGAGGGCCTTAAGTGCCATACTAAGGCATTTCTATTTCCTTCTTCTTTACAATGTTGTGCTAGTTTCAGGTATACAGCAAGTGATTCAGTTATACATACATATAAATACATATATTCTTTTTTTACATTCTCTTCCATTATAGGTTATTACAAGATATTGAGTATATACCTTGTGCTATACAGTAGGTCCTTGTTGGTTATCTATTTTATGTATAGTAGTGTGTATATTTTAATCCCAAACTCCTAATTGGACAGTAGTTTTAAAACTTACTTTCTCGATAGGAAAATTATTTTTTCAATGAAAATTGTCTCAGTTAAAATTTAAAACTACTGCTATAGGTAATAATATGCTTAAAGTGGTGATGGAGGGGAACACTTCATAATAGCTGCATTTCAGAAAGATTAGTCTAAGAGTAGAGTATTGACTGAATGAATAAAACTATGGAGAGATAACTGTAATATTTCAAGTAAGAAATGAAGAGAGCCTAGATTAAGGGGATATTTGTGGGGATAGAAAATATAGATATAAAATATTAAGTATGACTAATTGGATATGGTGAGACAGGTTTTGGCATTGAGGGGACTACATGAGTGTTTATGCTATTCACTGAGACAAGTTTGGCTTTGGATTTGTTTACTTAGAATGACTGTGGTCCATCTGTAAGATGAATATAATAATACCACCTGTCTCTCAGAATTGTGGTGACAGTTAGCTAACACACGGTAATACTACGTGATTGAAAGCTATTACTTCTATGATAGTGATGTTATCACACTCAAGTAGAAATCTGCAGTTGGTAAATGAATAACTATATGTGATACTGGGAAGAGAGATTGTATTGCAATAAAGAATTGAGAACAATCTGCATATGGTGGACAAAGTCTTTCCTGTTTCTTTATAACTGGATTTCATTGCTTCTTTTTTTGAATTCTTAGAACAATTACTTGTCAAAGTCACTTACCTTAAATTATTTTCAAAATGAAAGTTTTTGCTGGCAATGGTTGCAGCTAACTCATTTGTAGTCTGTGATTTGAATAAATTGCCCATTTAAAAATAGTGTTGAAAATGTTTGGGGGGAGTTTGTTGAGGGGCGGAGAGTATTTACTACTGGGTAAGGTCATGGTGTGGTGCAAAGAGTTCATAGCCAGCATAAATATGCCTAAATTCTATCCTAGCTTAGTCACTAATTGCCAAATAATGGCTATGGAATGATGTTCATTGCTTTCTTTACATTTTCTAGGTTTTAAGTTTTCTCATGTGCAAAATTAGGTGGGTAAAGCATATCATTTCTAAGGTTTCTTCCAGCTCAATCTAAAAAATCATAGTAGGAGGATGGAACTTTTTGTAAGTTGAAGCATGCAAGGGAAATGGTTTAGGGTGAGTGGAATGCTGGATGGGATGTCAGAATTGTAGAAGGGAATGAGCTGATTGCAACATGCTCAAGCTAGGACATGGTGAGCACTTTGGCAGCAGTGACCTAAGATCAGACACTAAAGTTGAAACGGATACAAGGGAAATTAAATTTACAAGGTGAAGAACATTTCCAAAATTTAGGACAGGCATTAGGCTTTCTTTCAGTTTGGAGGACAATTAAGACCTGGCAGATGGGCCTGTAGAATTTTCTGGTATTTTCTCAAGGCTCATAAGAAAACAGAGACTTTGAAACACCTTGCTCTTGATAAGTGATTTTTTTTCTTTCATTTGAAAATTAGCAAGGTTGTAGCAGGTAAGATTACACTCTTCAGTGTCTCTAATGCTATGATTTGAAAAATAAAGGGAAGAACTAGATAAAGGCATGAGGTGATTTACTGAAAATGGCATGAAAAACATCAACCATATGTTTTTGGAAAACAGAAACAAAACGCTTTGGAAAAGAACCTTTCATTTGCACGTTTGCTTCTTTTCAGTGTCAGATGCAGATTGAAATATAACACTCACCTCTCTCTTGAAAAGCCTGATTAAAGAAAGTAATCTCTATATAAACAAATTACTTTAATATATAAAGTCATGCTAAATGTTTTGATCTTTATAATGAAATCAGAATGATTTTTTAAAATTTTAATTTAGAATCTCCTCTTTGGTTCATAATGCACATATTAAGCAGTTTCTCATTAATAGGTTGTTTTCAAATTCAAGATGCAGATCAGAAAGGGTCCAGTTCCCATTCTCAGAGCATCTCATGGTACTCAACTTCAGGGAGCACTTAAAACCAAACACATGGGATTATTTTAATTTGGCATCTCCCTCGAGGAAATAGCAACTATTTTGAAAAGTTCTTCACATTCTATTGTTTAGGTGATAAGGTGGTAGCAGGAAAAGCGTTCATGGAATATGGGAAGCAATGGGACAGATTCTCTGCTTCTTTTTCCATCTGTCTAAGAGAACAGATCTTCCAGATACAGTGACTACTCTTGCAATCCATACATGTGTCACCCAAGCTAATCACGACAGCAGTCCTCATATAATGTTCAACCTAGCCAAGGCTCAGTTACTGAGCTAAGGAGAATGCTCAGGCTTGTATATGTCCAAACTCTTATGCTTTTCTCCCTGGGCATAATTTCTATAGGCAAAAAATTCAATGTGAATGAAGAGAAAGGGAGGCTATTTCCTAGTTCTAAAGTCATTCTATTGGAAAAGGGGGTGTGGTTTTAGGTTGGAGCTACAGAAATCTTCAGCCCAAAACAAAAACCTGTCAAAAGGTGAGAAGAGGACCTATAGGAACAGCTACCTCTTCCAAAATAATATTTCTCGGCATCATCATGCACTTGAAGAATAACTTCAACAGGAAAATTAAGCTTAGATGGGAGCTCTAGTTGAACATTTATTTGGAGAGTGTGAGCAGTAGGTTCATCTGTAAACTGAAGAACAGGACAGTCAAAATACAAGGGAAAGCTTTGGGGTTTAGAACAAGGGTAATCATTTTTAGGGAAATCATTTAGAGAAGTGAAGGTCAAGGTCTAATTGTGTGTGGGCCATTGTTATGACTTTAGTCTGACTTCATCCATGAATCATAGATGCAATTTTTTCAAGAGCTGGTAATCTATTGATTAATATTATTCTTTCCAGTGGGGTTCTTTGTTTTTCATGGCTATTTGATGGGAAGTGAAGAGACAGTAATTCAGATAGTGATGGTTAAGAATCACTCAAGAATTTCAAGTTTAAGTTAATTGTTAAAAATGATTGAAGTGAGGAGAGAACATTACTTTTGTTCAGTGATAACTCATACTAAAATATTAAGCTAGTCATTATTATTCTCAAGGGAGAGCTGATTTTAAGATATAATTAGTCTCAAGATTATGTGATTCATTTATTTTAGTTTTCATTTATTTTCCTTAAAAAATTTTGGCATTCTTTTCTTGTGTCTTTTTGTTGTTATATAATGCCCTGAGACATATTTTTCTTACTGTTTGATAAACTTCTGCCAATTTTAATAAAATTTACCTAATAGAAATTTGAACTTCCCTACCTTTCCCTGGTGGTCTAACCTCTAGTGAGTGCTAAAGGCAGCATTCCTGATATTTCAAACCCAAGGAAGAGCAATGCCCTCAAAAACTGGAGGTATTTAGGCACAATGCTAGGATAAAGAGTTTTTAGTTTGATGAGAAAAATGATTAATGAAGTCTCTGTTGTATCAATCTTCTCTTTTGAATTCACTTTTCTCTTTGACTTGCTTCTCTGTCTTAGAACTCTATGTAAACTATGAAGGTTTTAGGTATCCCTCCACCTTTGGGCAGGGTAGAGTATAGGTGAAAGATTCATGATTTAGTCCACTTTGATTTGTTATGTCTATGTAAAATAATTCCTCATGCCATCTGTGATTTGACCAAGTTCACCAGAAAATGGTATTGAGGGTTTGGAGTCAAAAGTTAAGTAATATTTATTTTAGGTATCTTGTCCCCATTCTACTTCCTGTATCTGCCTGTTATAGCAATAGGTGGTTGGTCATGGGTTCAGGGTTTTGGGAGTCCAATTAACTAGTTTTCTATGTCATCATAATTAATTTTCAATGGAAAGATACCATAAAATATGTAAGAAACTCTATGTAAGTATTATATACTTAAATGTAACATGATACTTATATTGGTGTGTGTGTGTATATATATATATATATCTATATCTCAGCATAAACCAAGTGTAAAAATCAAATTCCTTATCCAATTTATCCAGCAACTTTTTAGTGTGTGGGAACTTTATGTCAGGTAATGAACTACTACTGGTACTTATGCTGCTGCAGCTGCTATTGTAACTGCTACTATATGCAAACTTCCCATGTGTTAAGGTACAGTTTTACACACATTATCTCATTTAAGGCTTCATACAACTTTATGAGGACCATCTTATTGTGTCCTTCTTAAAGATGAGAATATAGAGGCTCAAAATATTAGGTAAACTGCCCTATCACACAGTTAATAATTAGCAGAATCAGGGCTTCTTAAGTCTAAAGGTCAGGTGCTTAACTACAATGCTTTACTTCTAGGTTCCCTAGAGAAAAAGAAACACAGTGTAGAAGCCCTGTCCTCAAGAAGTTTATAGTCTAGTGAAGAGAGACTTTATACAAATTCAAATATTCAATAAAGTGCTATTGTATTCGATTAAAGTTTGTTTGGAGTATAGTAACAACACTAAATGAGCTTTCAGGAGCTGAAGTATCTGAACATTTAGACAAAGGCTTACTTAATTCACTACTACTCATTAAGTCACTGTAGGCTGCTTCTTCTGTATTCGGTAGTCCCTCAGTATCCACTGGGGATTGGTCCCAGGACCCTATGGGCATACCAAAATCAGCAGATGCTCAACTCCCTTGTATAAAGTGCCATGGACAATGAACATAGTCGTTCCTCAGTATCTCTGGGTTTCCATCTATTTTCCACCAACTGATGGAAATTTTGATCCACAGTTGGTTGAATCCACAGATTCAAAACCCACAGATACGAAGGACCAACTGAATATTTATTGAAAAAAAAAATCCACGTATAAGTGGACCCATGCAGTTCAAACCCATGGATGTTGAAGGGTCAACTGTGTATGGTAATAGGCAAACATAACACTGTCAGGCATTTAGAGATCAAAAATGCTACCTTAATTTTTGATAAAAGCTTAGAGTAGAGAATAAAGTTTAGGCATATAGCCAAATGGGCTTCTGAATATTGTACCATAGAATAAGAACTACTCACTCAGTGGCAGAGTAGAAGCCAGCAGCCTTCTGGAGGTCTACCCCTGTGATAGAGGAGAAGATCATGCATTCTTCCTACTGGGTGGCTGTCTCTGCAATAAAGAAAGAAAGTGAATGGAGCATACCTGGTGCATTATTTTCCATCAATAATCAGTCAATAAGACCTTCCTTCTCCCATGGGTAAGAATAATTAGAAATGGAAAGAGAAGCCAAAGGTATTATATCAGGTTAGTTCATTTAAAAACATGAGGAACAGAAAATAAATGTAACTGCTTACATATCGTCCTGGGTTCCCAGCCTGGTTGTCAATCAGTTATCTGGGTAATGTGACCTGCTTTGCTAGAAGCCCATGATCTCTCTGTCATTTATTCTTATTTTTTATTAAAGTATAATTGACATATAACATTATATTAGTTTCATGTGTACAATATAATGATTCAATATTTTTATACATTGTGAAATGGTCACCACAGTAAGTCTTGTTAACACCGGTCACCATACATAGTTACAAAAATTTTTCTTCTTGGGATGAGAACTAAGATCTACTCTCTTAGCAGCCTTCAAATATGCAACATGGTATTAGGAACTACTGTCACCATGCTGTGAATAACATCTTCACGACTTATTTATTTTACAAATGTAAGTTTGCGCTTTGATCGGTTTTACCCCTTTAGCCCACCGTCACCCCCATCTCTCTGTCATTTCTAAAGTCACATTTCATTGTGTTACTTGGTTGAAATCCCTTAGGATGCTCATGTTTAACTATTTATGGAGTGTTTAGTGTGTTCCAGGCCCTGTTTTAAAACTGCTATAGACATCTATTAACTCATTTAACTCTCACAAGTTCATAAAGTTGGAGTTATACACTG
Organism: Balaenoptera acutorostrata; assembly: GCF_949987535.1. Lineage (NCBI taxonomy): Eukaryota > Metazoa > Chordata > Mammalia > Artiodactyla > Balaenopteridae > Balaenoptera > Balaenoptera acutorostrata. The sequence continues at coordinate 27,708,629 of NC_080080.1, read as the reverse complement.
GTAATATTACATTACAGATTTTACAGGTAAGGACACCAAGACATAGTGTTGTTAAATAACTCACCCGAGGCCAAAATCTAGTATGTGCTAGAATCATAATTGTACTCCAGAAGTCTAGCTCCAGCATTTCATTTTTGATCACTAATGTATATCATGTCTAGGACTAAAAATATTTACCATTGCCTATTTGTACTTCATCTATGTGATTGTCTGGCCCTTCCCCAGGACCACCATTGCTGCCTGTTCTGTCCAATATTGCCATTAGCTCCATTTCCCTCTCCCTACCCTTTCCACTCTGCATGCACATGACAAGGTGCCATGGTTGTATATTAAAGAAACCATTGACCAAAACCAAAACCAAAATAAACAATAACAGTAATAAAAACCAATGAAGGGAACGCATTTAACAAAATAAGCGTAAGATTTGTAAACTAAAAATTCCAAAACATTGCTCAGAGAAACTGAAGATCTAAACAATGAAGATACATTCCATATTCATGTATAAAAGACTCAATATTGTAAGGTGAGTGTTTTCCTCAAATTTATCTGTAAATTCAAAAATCCCTATTGGAATTCAAGCAGGATTTTTCTTTTTGCAGACATGGACAAACAGATTCTAAATTTTATGTGGAAATGCAAACACATAGAATAATCAAAACAATTTTCAAAAAGAAGAATAATGTTGGAGGACTTTCACTTCTCAATTTCAAAACTTACGATAGAGGTAGAGTTATTAAGATAGTGTGGTGCTGGCATAGGTTAGACATATAGATCAATAGAATAGAATTGAGAGTACAGAAATAAATTCTTATAATTATATTCAATTGATATTTTAAAAATGTATCAAAGGAATTCACCAGGGAAAGGATAGCCTGTCCAAAAAAATGGAGCAGGAACTGTTGGATATCTATACAAAAAGATGAACTTATACCCCCACTTTACACCATACACAAAAATTAACTCAAAACTCATCTTAGACTTAAGTAAAGTTCTAAAACACAATAAAAATAGAAGAAAACATAGGAAAAAGTCTTCAATACTTTGTAATAAGCAAATTTTTTGGGGGTACTATAGCAAAAGCAAGCCTACAAAAAATAAATTAGGCTCCATCAAAATAAAAACGTCCTTCAAAAGACACCAATAAAAAATTAAAAGATAAGCAACCCACTAGGAGGAAATATTTGCAAAACACATATTTGATAAATGATTTGCAGGATATGAACAGACATGTCACCAAAGGAGATATATGAATGGTTAGTAACCAAATGCAAAGATGCTCAACATCATTAGTCATTAGGGAATTACAAATTAAAACCACAATGAAATACCATTTAATAACCAATGGAAGGCCCATAATAAATGACAGGCATTAAAACATGTTGGCAAGGATGTGGAGAAACAGGAATCATTGTACATTGCTGGTGGGAATATAAAATGGTGCAACTACTTTAGAATGTATTTGCTCAAGGGAAATGAAAACGTGTGCACATGCACACAAAGACTTGCACATAATGTTCATAGTAACATTGCTCATAATATTAAAAAAACTGGAATCATCCTAAATGTAGATCAACTACTGGATAAGCAAAATGTGGTCTCCACATAATGAAATACAATTCAGCAATGAAAAAATAATTAATTCATAACCCATGCTATATCACGCAGGAACCTCAAAAACTTTATGCTAGGTGAAATAATCTACACACAAAAGGCCACATTTATATGATTCTATTTATATGCAATGTTCCAAAAGTAAATTTATAGCATCAGAAAGTAGATTAGTGGTTTCCTGGCACTGGAGGTAGAATGAGGCTTAACTGTACGTGGTCAGGAGAGATCTTATAGGAGGGATGAAAATATTCTATAACTGATTTATGATGATGGTTTTGCCACTCAGTATAATTACTAAAAGTCATTGATTTGTAAATTTTAAATGGGAGAATTTCATGATATGTAAAATATAACTCAATAAAGCCGTTAAAAATTATGAAGGATTCCACCTTGAATTGTGTGAACTTGCTCTCTGGCTAGTGGCCAGGATAATTAAACTGTATTGGCATGCCTGTTAGAACCGTATGAGTTGGGTCAAGTTTTACAATCTATGGTTGTTCTGATTTGCTAAAGAGTAGCTTAAGACTGCATGAGAGAGAAGACTGGTGCTTCAGAGTTCTGGCCAAATGGCTTGATGAAAGTTGTAACTGAAGAAAAATACAAAGCAAAACAAAACCAAAAACAGACATTCTAGTTTTCTCTAGGAGCCTTCCTCTATCTGAACTGGTATAACATTATTTCAGTTAGTTTATTTCTACCCTCTCTCTCTTTGAATGAAGTATTTGAGAATTTAAAATAAGCTTTAGATATTTATAAAATGAGCTTTACAACAGAATCCAAACTGGTCCTTTGGAAGGAAACACAAGGACCACAATATATAGTTTTCATTCATTAAATACTCAGCCTCAAGCTAATGAACAAAATCATTCTTATGAAAAGGAGATTTGGTACAATTTGTCTCTCTAGAAACTTTTCTAAAAAAATGTTTAAAATCAATTGTTTGAAAGGATTCTGAGAATCTTCAAAAACAATGTAGGCTGCTGTCAACCTGTGAATTATTTTTGAAGATTAAATAACAAATGATTAATTTTCCAAGTGACTTTTCCTAAACCCAGGAAAGCTGTGATTTCTTTATATCTCATACTTTCAACATAATTTTCATGGAGAGAATCTCTGAAGAACAACACATTTCACTAGCTAGAAAACAAGAGATGCAAAGAAATCAGCCAATGCATATCAAATAAAAATTAAAGTGAGGCAAACATATTGTCTAACCCACAGCAATCAAAATGTATTAGGCATGTATAACATTTTTGGAAAAATGTCTTGAAAGAGATGCGACCACTCTTTTCAAAAATCTTCTCTTTGTGTTTTGGATGCCTGGTTACATGACTCAGTGGCAGCCATGCTTGAGTAGTTGTTGTCAAGCTGACAGTAATTTGGGGGTTACTAGGACCTTAGCATGCTCTTGGGATTAGAAAGTTTCAGTGGGAGACTCAGCTGCAGATGAGACAACTGTCGAGATACCAAGGCCAAGAGGGACATGCCACAGAATAGCTTCACAGCCACTGTGAAGTGTATAAAGCACCTTTCAACGATCCCTTATGGTGAAAGATCTGCTTGACTTCCTCCCAAGCCCCTCGTGCCAGAATCCAACAGCCTGGAACCCTCCGAAAGCATCTGCCAGAAATTACATCAGATTCTACCCAGAGAATGCTGAAACATATGAACAGTGCATTTCAGTAGCCAAGAGACAAAATACAGAGAGGATATAAATATAAATTTAGCAGCTGTCTGAAAGGAAATATCCCTGCATAACTCCTTAGCTGTGGAGAAAGACAGAGACTGAAGGGAATTTTATTGTTTCTTTATTTACAACACTTGGTCAAGAAACCTTGATTTTCATCAAGGTAGCCACAGTACAAATATAGTTGAATGAAAAATCAAACCAGCAGAAAAGTAGTAGATTAGAAAGAATGTAAATGGTGATATTGGAAATAGGTACAAGCCAAGTTTGTGTGTTATTCCTTCGGCCTGCTAAAACTTTCTGTGCCTTAATTTGTTGATCTGAAAAATAGGGATTCTTTTAACTTAACAATTCAGATGTTGCATGTGTTAGTAATCATTTGTTACAAAGCTTGAGAAACTAATTTTAAATGGAAGATACCAACAGAATTTATTCATGTTTTATGCACAGATGTCAATGTGGAAGAAATGTTCAGAACTATGAAAAAGTGTCAGACACACTTTAGGTGAATGTTGGGCTACCAGGAAGTTTATTTTACTGAATTATCATTTTTTACTCTTCATTTAGCAAGTATTTATGCCCCTTTTCTTGATATTTGGAGAAAATAAAGAAGGATAGTGATTAGTACTGAAATCCAGGAGTATAAAATTTATTTTGTGAAAGTGGAAATGACAAATATATGTGACAGGCATATTGTACTTTCAACCTGAGGATAAAAACTAACAGCAATAACATTACAATGACATCACAGAGTGGTTTGAGGGCCACTAGAATCTATAGGTTAAAATAAGGTAGTGAATGTAAAGTCTGGTTCACCAAAGATGTTCAGGAAAGGGTGATTCCCCTCCACCACAGACAGTTCTAAATATATTTGTAGTGTATATTTAGAACAAGAGCATCTTACCAATGTGACTCATCTACCCCTCTTCCCACCTTTCTAACCTTCTTCTCTTCAAGACTTTGAAGAAGGCAAGATGGAAAAAGGGGCAGGAAATTGATGGTCAAGAGACTTTGGACTTAGCCTTGCTTTAGCCATTGGCATGACATGGCTATTCTCCACAGACCTCATTATTCTTCTAACAGCATCAGCCTCAGTATCCATGAGTTACTCATCTGTGGATTCAACTAACCATGGATGGATTCAGAACTTGCAGGTACAGCTACTGGACTACACCATTTTATATAAGGGACTTGCGTATTACATAGATTTTAGTATCCTGGGGGGTCCTGGAACTGATCCCCCATGGATACCAAGGGATGACTGTAGTTTTCTAAAGGATTCCATTAAGCCATAAATTCCTTCTTAACAAAAACCAGGGTGTTCCTGAGTTAAGGGTATACCTCCTTTTTTCCGCATACTTCAACACTGGCTTGAATGTACTTTGTGAGGCTTTCCATGTATCGTTTCTCATAAACCCAATCACTGCCATCTTTATGAGTCTATCAAATTTTGTTCATTCTAATAGAGCATTACAGATCATCAGACCAGATGTTTACTGATCTGTCTCTCTAATAGACTGTCTGAGCAATTCTTGTTGGGAGAAAATGGTTTCTTCAATTCTGTATTCTCAGCCCTTACCATAGTGCCTATCCTATTCTACAAATATTTGTTGAACAGTGTGGAGGTATAGGAAGAGATACTCATTTCTATAGAGACACAGTCTGTTAACCTCTATTTTTTTTTTCTCTTTCATTTCTTTTATTGACTTTTTTTTTGGCTCTACAGAGGTATAATTGACATACAAAAAATTGTACACATTTAATGTATAGGCGTACCTTGGAGATAGTGTGGGTTTTGTTCTAGACCACTGAAATAAAGTAAATACTGCCATAAAGCGAGTCACATGAATTTTGTGGTTTTCCAATGAATACAAAAATTATGTTTACACTATTCTGTAGTCTAACTGTGCAATAACATTATGCCTAAAAATGTACATACCTTGATTAAAAACACTTTATTGCTAAAAAATGCTAACCATTATCTAAGCCTTCAGTAAGTTGTAGTAAGATCATCAAAGATCACTGATCACAGATCACTATAACAAATATAATAATAATGAAAAAGTTTGAGGTATTGTGCAAATTATCAAAATGTGACACAGAGACATGAAGTGAGCAAATGCTGTTGGAAAAATGGTGCCAATAGACTTGCTCGACGTGGGGTTGCCACAAATCTTCAATTTGTAAAAAACACAATATCTGCAAAGTGCAATAAAATGAGGTACGCCTGTATACATCATGATGTGTTTGGACATATGCATACACCCGCGATACCATCGCCACAATCAAGGTACTGAACGTATCTGTCACCTGCAGAAAACTCCTGTGCTCGTGTGTGCATGTTGTGGTTGGAACACGTGACATATCTATCCTTTTAGCATTTTATTTATTTACTTAAACATTTGTGCCTAAAGCTTTATTGTAACTTTTTAAAATGGAAGTATAGTTGATTTATAATGTGTTAGTTTCAGGTGTACAGCAAAGCGATTCAGTTTATATATATATATATATATATATATATATATATATATATATATATTCTTTTTCAGATTCATTTCCATTATTGTTTATTACAGGATATTGAATATAGTTCCCTGTGCTATACAGTAGGACCTTGCTCTTTGTCTGTTTTATATATAGCAGCGTGTAATTGCTGATGTCCTCTTAATATTTTAAAATACACAATACTGTATTGTTAACTGTAGGCACTATGCCGCACAGCAGATCTCTAGAACTTATTCATCTTGCATAACTGAAACTCTTAAGTCGTTTTTTCTTACCCCGTTCCGGAGTAAGTATGAGAATTAAAAAATGGATTTTTGTAATAAGAGTCACAAACATTTTGCTGACAAGGGCTCTTGAAACAAAGGAATGTGGCACAGAGAGGTAATCATTTTGCTAATTCATGTTGATTACAACCCATTACTCTTTATTTCTTTGTCTGAATTTTTGAGTTGTGTATCTCCAGGATCCTGCTTTAACATCAAACAAGACAAAAGCATAGTGCTTTCATTTTGCCTTTGGCTTTAATATGAAGCAAAGGCTTTAAAATATCCTCACATGGCAAATCAGACTACTGTTGTGTATAGCTTTCCTTGTTTTACCAAGTAATCTCTAGTTGCAGGTTTTAGTCAGGCAACAATTTTTGTTTGATAAAAATCTAACATATAAAATCCAGAACAAACAAGTAATTCAACTTCCTCCCTTCCTCCCTTTCCTTCCTTCCTTCCTTCCTTCCCTCCTCCCTTCCCTCCGTCTTTCCTTTCCTCCTTCCTTCTTTTCTTCTCTCTTTCCTTCTATTCTTCTCTCTTTCCTTCTTTTCTTCTCTCTTTCCTTCCACCATTCATTCATTAAATATTTATATGTCTGACAGGAAAAGAAAACTCCTTAATTGTTGCTAAATGGATGAAGGAATAAATTTAATCCTTAAAAAAGTTCTAAATGGTAGGTATTATTTCATCCATTTTAAAGATATAAACAACAAGGCTCAGATAAGTTTAGTGAACCAAAGTTAACATAGATATTAAAGAAAGAATCTGGACTAAACCCAGCTCTTACTTTTCTCTTAATCCTCTTCTCTTGCCAGTTTGCCACACCATCTCACTATCTCCTCTAAAGATGCATAAAACAAGTTGATTTTTCCCCCTAAGAGGCCATTGTCCAAATTTCATTGTAACTATAGTCTTCTTATTAGTTTGCAATTTTTCTATCCTAAAAGTGATAATATTAGGATTTTAGTGTGTGAAATGTAAATGTACAACTACTATGACATTTTGAGAATTTTAACTATTCAATTTGGGTACTTAGTGCTACATAAGTACATACACCCATGTATGAATGTGTGGGTGCACACAGACACACATGCACACACACAGAGATTCCTTGATGTGTAGTATTGTCCTCTAGATCCTATTCTACCAATCATGAGTTTGTGTCTGTGTAAAAAGAGGAAAAATCTATAAAATCTCCAAATAGTCTTGTCTTTCGTGAACTTCTGAGGTAGCCCTAGGGAAAAGAAAGATGGCATGGGCTGATGAGTGACTGGTAAGTTTGAGGACAACTAGTGCATTGCTTAATAACTCTTACAAATATACAGATATTTGCTAGAGCATACTTTAGAAATAAATTAAGTTTTATTTACATACATAATATGTATGAGTGAATATTTTTGAATGCATATATTTCATGCAGAATTGTCATAGGTTTGCTGCTTACCTAAGTTCATTCTAGGCATCTGAATCTTGACTTGAGTTGTCATTTGGAACTACTTGTTTCACATCAATAATTCCTGAAGGAATTATTTTTCGTGAGAGCTTATGACAACAAAAGAATATCTTTACAATGGCTCAGCTCACTAAGTGGAGTAACCTATATATATTGATATTTATTAAGCCATTAATGTTAATGAAATTATACATAGAACAATCCTTATGTTAGCTAACATATTGTTAACTAGCATACTGTTGGGATTCTTAGCCAGTACATTAGTTAGAACTTTTGGCTGCAAACACAAGAAACCTATTTTCACTAGCTTATGCAAAAATGGGGGCTTTATGAGAAGAGGCATGCTGTGCTCGAACCTAAGGTGGGATATAGGTGGGGACCAAGAACTATTAAAACCAATAATTTGAATGCAGTCAAGATTATCTTTATTTCACCTAAGCACATTTTGAACATCTGCTTCCTTCGTCTCTCCTTGATTTTGTCCTACACTCCCTCCAGATTAGCTAGCCCACTTTCTGTTCCTGATGGTGGTAGAATAGCAGTCAAGAGTTTCTGAGGTTCCCATGCTATCTCTTTATCAGTTTCAGTTCCAAATTTTAGAGAAGGGCTTTGTTGGCTTGGTCATATTCCCATCTCTGGACAAATACCTCTGCCAAGGAGTCATATTGTCAATAATCACTTTGTTATTACACCTGTCAATTGTTAACACAAGGCAATTTGGAGTGGACGTGTGTTGCAGTGGAGGGGTGGATTTTTATTTCTCCAAACTGTAGGGAGGGTCAGGATGTGAAGTTATCTACCATAACAGGATTGATTAGATGAATTTTTAGTTTTTGGAAAGCATTTTCCAGGTTTTGTTTTAATTTGTTTTGTTTTCACTACTTGAAAATAAAAAGTATTATTATTGTGAGAAAATGATATTTTATTTTGTGAGTTGTACTACCCCCTCCTTCTGATATCCTCACCCCTAATTTTACCATCACTGCTGATACCTGAGATATTACTGCCTTGCAGTTTCAGGTACAGCAAATTTAGACAAGTTATTCAACTTGTCTGCATAAAAACCCCAGGTAACAAAATGTTTCCATGGCATTGATTTCTTTGGTTAATATTTGTGTGTCTGTCAAGCTCTTTCCCTAGACACTAGTGTTCTCTTTGCTCAAGTAACATGATCTACACTCAAGTACACAAGTCAAATTCTGGTACACCTCCCTGCGATTGCTTTTTTCCCTAGGGTCTGACTTTTTCTCTCTGGGAGATCGATCCCTGTTTCACTGCTGTTAGGACTATCAGCAGTGGCTTTGGCAGGTGAGTGGCAGGTGGTCGCTCTAATGTCTGCCAGCTGCATTTGTGATCAGCTGCGGTGAGAAGGGCCCAAATGTGTTCACAGCTGGCATATACTAACTCCACCACAATAAATATTTATATCATTTACACACGTACATAGGTATATTATCCATATATAGTCCAAATATACAGTAACTACCTATATATCAATTTAGATATGATAGAAGATTTTCTCAGAAATTCTGTGCTATGTTTATGTGACAGATACGTGTCTACCATTTTAAGAGAGGCACACATGTTGCCTTCTCCTGTAAGGCATTAGTCTAGGTGGCAGAGTCCGATTATGTAGCAACTGGGCTTACTCTCCTGAAAGAAGGCTACTCTGACAAACCTATTTGTGGTGTGTTCTGGATCAGTGCTCACAGGCAACAAGTTTCCTAGCTGCTCTCCTTTTCTCACCAAAATGACATCAGCTGTTAGATGAATGTGTCAGTGGAAATTATGGTGGTTTTCCAGAAGCCTCAGGAAACTCCTTTCATGAATATAAAACACCATTGGCGGAAGCCTAAACTTCTATTTCTTAATAGGAATAGGAATTGTTTGAGAATAAGTGCTATTTGATGCTTTGTAAATTGTGGGCATTTAAAATGGCAAATACCCTCAGAAGCTCTTTTCCTGAAGCTATGGCATACATCTTTCTTACTTTTTGATAAAAGACAAGGCTGACCAAAGTGAGCAATTCAAGGTTCTAATTTTACATGGTCATGTTGGCTTATGTGGGACAATTTTTCAAATAACGTACCTTTCAATTTGCCAACATAAACTTATGTGATCAGTTCTAGAAAGATTTATTCTTTCCACAAACTATCTTTTCTATTATGACTCAAACAAGGGTAAAAATGAGCTAGAAGAACTTCAATTACAATTATGTGAATAAAATAATTAGTATAATAACATTCACTTTGGAAAGGAAAAAGAAAGGCTTCCTCAGAGAGATAATGGGCATAATACATATAGGAGATAACCCTACTAATAACTATAGGAAAACAGGAGGTGAAACATCGGCTATAAAAAGACAGTAATTACCTGTTTCACAATTCAAGCAGTTCCTTTCTTTGATCACAGGAGAGCACTGTTCATCTACGAAACAATTTGTTTTAAGGGAATAACTAGAGCCTTTGTGATCCAGAGGATGTTTGATGTGGCAAGTTATATAGCCTTTATTATTGAATCATAGCTATAGAAGAGAAACACATTCTTCTCATAGAGAAAATGGATACATATGTACACAATTTTGTAAGCTGTCAGTGTGCTAGTCTTGAAATCAATTGACAAAGATTCACACATATGAATCTTGGTAGTGAAAGGTGTAAGACTAAAAATCCCCAATAATAGGCAAGATGTATTTCCTCTCAAAAAGAGAAGTAATTTGCATCATGTTTTGTAATTTGTGTTTTATTTAAGAACTGATCTTAACTAAGCTCAAACCAGCAACACAATATAAATACTCAGTAAATATGAGTACCCAAAACAACCTGGGAACAGTCCCTGTGGATGTGGTATACATGTTTCTTGGTCAAGAAACGTTATGAGATTGTATTTCAAACTAATCTTTTTCCTTTACAAGAATCAGGGGGATTTAGCAAAAGATGTGATTATTTATTAGGAGGATGTTTAGCAAGAGATTTGGTTGTTTCTCACAAGAGCTATGAACAAGGAATGTTATCCTGAGAATTTTTCACATCAATTATATAAGAAAATTGTAGTATTTCTAAATCTTTTAATTTACAGATGGCCATGCTAACAGTAAATGCTAATTTACTTTAGTGCTTTAAATTTATCATATCAAAAATTCTAGATAGCAACTAACTTGGCACGTAGAAGCTGGGTTTTTTTTTGGTCTTTTTTTAAATCACTTGCTAAACTTAAGTCCAGATTTATCCTTTGTGATCAGAAGCTTCAGAGCCAATCAGGAGATTGCCAGGAGGGTAGCTTGAGGTTAGCAACTCCATCTTTCCTTCTTACCTCCTTAACCTATACACCACCCCCCAGCCCCATTTCTTTCTCCAGCCTGGATTTCCAGTTTCATGGTCACAAAATTGGTTTTTTCTATACTTAAAATAGCCAGTGATATTTATTGATAATTCAGCTGACCGAGATGCGTGTCCAAACCTCTCCCCTCTGTACCTGTCCAGGAGCAGGAGAGAGGAGTGTTTCCTAGAATTCTCTGGGGTACACCCTTGCAAATAAACATCATCTAAGGCAGTTAGAAAAGATGAGGCTTCTTGCTAATTTGCCATCATCACTGCTGAAGTCTCCATTTTCTGGTCTCTCTCATCCTTTTAAAGAAATGTGTAGTACCAGGCAGTGAGCTTTAAGTAAGTTCCCTCAAGACTAATTTTCCACAAATATTTTATTAGAAGAAACCCACCTATTTGTGAATTTGGCAGTGCCTAAAGTGTTAATTTTTAAAATTTTAATACAGATGTCTTATCCTGGGTAGGTAAAGTCTGAGAGGAGTAGACAGAAAATGTCCACTGAAAACATTTTATATAGCATGAATAAATTAGGCTTCACCTTCATATAAAATCATCTAGAAGAAAAGTAGATAAATAAAAATCCTTAAATAACTTGGTCTACTTTTTTGGAAAAAGAAACCTATCCTTCTTTATTTGGACATTACTGATCATTGATTTCTAGTTGTGTCTTTTCAGCAGATATCATCATTACACTGTAGATTTTTCTTTTCAAAGGATAATGATTAGTACACTAAATTGATTATTCTAAGATTTTTGAGGGTATCTACAATTTCAAGTGTATTACCTATAAAATGCAAATCTGAAGAATACTGAAGGCAATTTCATGAAAAATAATGCATTTTAAAAGAAAAACCAGTATCATGTATTAGAACAGATAAGGCTAAGAATCTTATTCAAGTAGGTGAATTGAGTACTCAAATCTAAACAGATACATTTCTCGGTATGAGAGGAGCATTATATACCAAATGTGATATTAAACTGAATACAGAAAAAATCTTTTTGACCATGTAAAAATCCCCCTGGTTTATGTTGGTTTGGTTAAATGGAATAGATTTAGAAAATATTCAGTGAGTTAAAAACAGCATACTCAGAATAATGACTTTGGAGGATGAAACTTTCTCCCAATATCAGAGAATGAGTTGAATCATACATTTTAAAGATTTTTTTTTTTCCTGTTGTAGGATTAACCACTGGCTCCCTCTTTGTAAGAATATACCGTATTTCCTGTATCAACATATTATTACCCTGTAATGCTCATCCTTATTTAACTAATATTTAGTTTCAAAATTACTTTCATAGAAATGATAGTGTTTTTCCCCACAGAGACTCTTTTTAACCTAACCCCTACCAAATCTCTTTCCCTCCAGTATATTTCTCATTTGACTTTATTATGATTTTTTAAAAGTATAAAAGTTGAGATCTTCTTAAAGATGCAGTATTCAATCAGAAATCAGGTGAGCTAAAGAGTCAAACCTGCTTTAGCTAAATTCTTAAACACCCTTCATTTAAGGAAAAGCACGTCATGTGGCCTTTTGTAGTTAACGTTTGATTTAGGCACTTAGGGATTAGTTACTTGTAAGATAATGATTTCCTTTCTTTTATCTCTTTCTTATATATGAGATCTATAATTTAGGGACTTGTTTTATTTTTTATTCCTAAATGCTCAAAGTTAGATATATTTGAAGTGTCATACTGGGTGGTCATCTACAACATTTACTGTCTAATTTAGTGTTTTAGACCGTTATAAATTAAAAGCTCACCAAATGGACTCAAGTGCACAGACAGGGCTCCTAAACAGAGGTAAAAAAAAAAAAAAAAAAAATCTCTGAGTCAAGCAGGTTTAGAGTTGTTTCACAAAAATATACAAAAACAGAAATAAACTGACAAAAACTTGGATGATTTAAGCAGAAACAAATGTTATTAAGAGAATATTGGTACTCACAGGATCAACAGGAAGGATGGAGACCTAGACTGAGGATGATGCAGCTAGAAAAACTATGACCCAGAAATGGTCGGGGTAATCATCCTGCTGCCCTGTTAGTCCAGGAAGCCTGTACCACCAACACCACTAGCTCCTGACCTCAGGAAATATTACTACCTCCAGCTATTCCATCAACTTTTGTTTCACTATCTCTTGCTTCAACGTTTGGGATAGTGGGATAGTATAATTTGATTGGTGAGCCTAGGTCACATGTTTACTAACTATATGTTTGGGAGCTTCAGACTTGTGTTTAGGGCATTTTTAGATTCTATGAGATGAGAACATTCATAAGGTGGGGGGTTTTGCAATCATTGGAAGGAGATTCAGCTAATGAGCAGCCAAAAAGAGGGACATATATTGTTCTACTCCCATACACTTGCTTCTCCTCATACTGGCCATCTGTGATGGGATGTTGGTTTTTATGCCCAGATAAAGTTGGGGTAATTGCATAAAATAGTATTATATAAAACCTCTCTTTTGGGAAATATACAGATAGTCACTGTAAGTTCTTATTATAATAATGTGCTGTGATGTTAAATTTGCGGGGGGGTGAGATTAAGTAGGTACATTTCAATCTTCTTGGTCCCTTAATAATAGTGAAAGATGATACAATTATAATTCTGAGACTGAAGAGAAAAAAAAAACCCTAAGGAAACAAAAAATGAAAAGGGTATCTAGAATATAAATGGGGTTTATAGGTTATGTTAAAACTCTGATTATTATGTCAAAAAAGATATACATCAAAGACAAACATGTATCATATGTTCCAAGTCTTACCAAAGAGAAGAGGGCAAGTTTTTCTGTATTCATTGAATTGACTCTGTTAAACTAGTTTCTGCTTTTAAAATATAAATGGAGTTAGTTTCCCTTTGAAGTTGTTCAGTGGTACACTATAAATATACTTTCAAAGTACTTTTTAATACAGGAGTCTCACTTTCTCTTCACAAGAAGTGTAGCTAGGAGGAAAAGAGGAGGAGAGTCTTGCAATCCCACAGAGTCTTGTTTAATCCAAACTAGAGTGTGAGGTTGCCAGGCTACTGGTGTCAAAGAGGGAGCAGGTCCTCTGCTGCTTTTCTCCCACTAGGAGAATGCATTCAAAGTCCCACTTGGTTTGCCATTTTCAAACTGTGTAGCAAAATGGAAGCTATTGCCTAGCTGCAAATGGATCTCCACAGTTTGGCCTAAAGTTGCTGAAAAACAAACTGGTAATTAGGGACACCCAAGCTCCCCACTGTACTCAGTATAAAACAGCAGTGTATGTAAATTAGTAAGAACCGTTGTCACTTTCTCATGTTTTGAACCACATGGGCAGTTTGTGAATGACTCCACTTCAGAGAAGGTTGTAGAAATAAGGTTTATGACGCCTTGTACTACTAACTTGTTGAATTAAAATGAGCTTTTGTGTTAACATTCCTACATGCAAATGGTAAAACTAGCTTTGAATTCAAAAAAAAGAATGAGGGAGAAAGCATTTGCTATAGCCCCTACAAAAAATTTTTATTTAGATCTTGCTTCCTAAGGCTAGTAATAAAACCATGAAGTCAGCATTCTTTTTTCTTTTTATAGGACTTTATATGTTTATATGCCCCAGGAAAAACAGCCACTGGTTATTTCCAAGCCTGATTTTCAATACTATGATCAATTTAAATATATCCCTGTTTTTGTAGGCAAATGCTTTAGCCAAGGATCAGATGGAGGTCTATCAGAAACAAAGATGCCTTTCTTATTATTTTTTTCTTTTTTTAATATAAGTGATTTAACTAAACAAAATTTTAAATTATAAAAGAGTATAAATTGCAGTAAAGCATGGTGTTATATTAGAAAGAGCTTCAAGGTAAGAAGTCTTCAGCTGAAAATCTTTCATCTCTTAGTGTGTATGTGGCGTAAATCACTTATCTATTCTAAGTCCGAATTCCTAAATTTGTGAAATGGCCTGATAATAATATTAGATTATTGTGAGGAGTAAGAAAAGTTGAATATTTGGAAGCACTTTGGTAGCTCTAAAGCAGTATGGAAAGTTACTATTATTACTACTTCTAAGAGAAAAAATAGATACAACATAACTCCAGAAAAATATTACTCCTGTTTCTCTGATGTTCACAATATTCTTGGTATGATAAGATGTAGATAGATAGATAGATAGATAGATAGATAATAAAGCAAGGGGACTATCTGTTGATAGAGTAAAAAGAAAGATAATGATTACTGTGGAGGAAAATAGTGCCATCGTTTTAAATGCTATTTACCTCATTATATACAGTAACATCTTTTCAATCTTGAGCAAATGGAAGTATCACAGTAACAGAACAAATGATATGGACTGCCAGACTAGTACATTTAGAGCGGTGTCTCTGTATCATACTGCCTGGGTTTCAAATCCTTGATATGCTACTAACTATCCATGTAATCTCTGCAATGTTTTTTCAGGTCCCTCTGCCTGAGTTTCTTCATCTGTAAAATGGACATATTGCTAATACTTAGCCCATGGGTTGTTTTATAAATGAAATGGAATAATGCAGTTTCAATAAAGTGCCCTTGACCAGGACATGGCACATAGCACTCAAAAAATGTTAATTTTTATCATTATCACATCTATGCACTTATGTCACCTAAATATCTATTTATTTTTCTGGGTTATCCTATTTTTTCCCAATTAGACTTTATATCTCATGATAGATATCTAAGTTGTCTTTGCATTGACTTAAAACACAAATGTATAGAATTTCTTTACAGTAGTCAAAGTTTTTTTTTTAAATTTCATTCTTTCCCATCCCTCCCTCTCTCCCTCCTTTTCTTCCTTCCTTCCTTCCATATATGTAGTTCTCTTGTAAATGCCAAATATAACTATAAGCCATTCCTACTAATAGTGTGATGTAGTGGAAACCTTTTAGCATAAGAGATCTGGCTTTAATCATGGTTCTGAACAACCTTACACAAATTGCTTTACATTATCTGACACTCATCTTTGTCATCTGTAGTATGTGAGCACAATATACCCATTTTTGAAAGAATGTGTGTAAACTCCCTGACAGAGAGCAGCCACTCTGAAAATGGTGGCTATTACTTTTTTTTCATGTTTATAACATTTGGATTATTTTTCTGAGTGTTTCAAAGTGAGTTATCACATTTTACCATGTTGAACACAGGGATAAGAATGCTTTCAGAACTTTTGTAATAAATTGCCCATAGCATTGGTCTTCAGGGCTTAATGTGCTTGTATAATCAGGACACTGTGGAATCTTATGCCATTTCCTATACTTGGGGATCTGTCACTGAAGAGATGTAGCACAGTGGATCTTGTGTTTAGGCCACTAGAAAGCAGCTCCTTTTGAAAACAATCGACATTTCTTAGTGGATTATATGATGGTGTAACTTAGTACTATTGCTGTAAGATGGAGTCTTTTATGACATTTCTTGTTTAATTAAACTACATCTAAGTAAATTTATTATGGCCTCCAGAATACTCTTCCTACATGGTAGCAAAATCCCCATGAGTTGATAATGAATGCTTTTGAAAATCTTTGCAAACTGTTCCACTAAAGTATTGCCATGGATCCTGTCAGCTGCTATTTGGTAACTCTGAAATACCATGGGGTATATTTTAGCTCATGATCATGTTATAGAGGTGACCGTCTAACTTCTGCTTCATTTGTGAGGGCTGGTAGCAGTCTGAACCATGCCATGAATAAGTAGAGCAGTGACTTCTGATAATAGAGCTTTTATTTTAGATTCCATTTTACCATAATGAATTTGACCTCATGCATTCTCTCAGGAAATAAGTGCAGTTCAGCAGCATCAGGAAAAATGCATTTCATGGACTGTGCTGAATAGTTAACATGGACCAACAGCCCATTCACCATACTGCTTTAAAGCCTTTCCCCATGGTTTTTCATTGCAGAATTGCACTTCTAGAAAATGGGAAATAAGTGTAAGATGGTAGCTTCAAGGAAACCCTCAAAACCTCTGTTATTTAAGGGAAACGTGAAGGCATTCTTTGATCTTCAATGTATCTCATTTAAATTGACTTTCAAATAGTTTGGGGTGCTTTTAAATACAGTCTTATAAACTTTTAAAAACATACTAAAACTATTTAGAAATAATATTTCTTGTAAGAATAAAACTAAAAGACAGGGAAAGGAAAACTAAGATAAGTTGCAGTTAATATTTACTGCTCTTTCACTATAGTTAACTCATGTAGAGAAGATACATTAGGGAAATAACAGGTGATTGGTATCCTAATACTAGTACTACTGAGCCACAAGTATTTGGTAAGGTTTTGCCATATGCAGGACACTCTAAGAGCATTTTGTAAGTTGAAAGATATACAAGGGTGAAGGTCTGTCTTTCGTACAGCAGGAATTTGCATTTTCATTCACAACATTGTAATGTCTGATCTATGAAGGTGTTTGAATTAATTTGCTATTCCAGACTAGGATGATTTGGACTATATTTTTGCATTTATTCCTGGATCCACTTCTTGTGACGGACTTCATTTAGGCTCATTTTTACCTGATGATATATGTAGTGATGAGGTCACTCTTATGGATTCAGTAAGGTTTTCCAATAAATGAAAACATGTAGATTTAATCACTAATGAAAAATAAATCTGAAGAAAGGAAAGACATTTCTTTTTTATTGAATGGGGCCCAATAGATTTTTGACTCATAGTCAATTACTCCCACAATAGAGGGGAGTGATATAATTCTGAGATAAAAAAAATCAATTCTTTATATGAATACTAGTTCATCTGTGGCTATTTTGATAGGAACATTTTTGTGGGCACTTATTACAAAAGACTTTGGACAATACTTCCAGAGGTTTTCAGTATGTTTCTCTGACATCTTGGTATAATGTCTGTGGCAAGAGAGGTGCTGACAGTGAGGTTTCTCTGTAGAACAGTGTTAGTCCTGGGGCTGCCCTTACCACTTGACTAGGTGTCTTGTAACAGAGAAGAGGGACAAGTAGAGGATGGAGTAAGTCTGTGGTAAGTACCTTGGAGAGCTCTTAGGAAGGATCTTAACATCACCTGAGGGGTGTGTGTGTACATATCTACACATAAATATAATATATACATGTATACACACATATACACATATATACACACGTATACAATGGACCCTTGAACAACAGGGGTTTGAACTGCATCGGTCCACTTACACGCAAATTTTTTTCAATAAATACATACTATAGTACTACAAGATCTGTGGTTGGTTGAATCCTGGGATGTGGAACCAGGGATATGGGACAGGCAACTGTAAAATTATATGCAGATTTTCGACTGTGCAGGGGTCATCACCCCTGCCCCTGCATTGTTCAAGGGTCAACAGTATACAATTATGTACATACACACATAGACACAAACATATACATATATGTGTCATGTGTATATAAATACACACAAATATACATATATAATATATTTATGTATTTGCAGGTAGACATGAACAATTTTTAAATTGAATCAATGTCAGCAAGGGCTGCACTATAGTTATCAACATGTGCAGATTTCAGCTGGACTGAAGTAATGTTTTACTCTTCATTAAATTATGTCCCCCAGGATAAGATAGTGTATAACTTTATTGTTCATTTTCAAAGCAGTAATGCTTCTAGATACATGTGCCCCTTGAAAATGCATTGTGATAATAATAGTATTAACTAGAATTTGTTGTGTTCCTACTATATTCCAACCAATATGCTAGGTGTTTCACACAAATTTATGAAATCCTCACTATTATTGCCATTCTAAAGTGTAGAAGACTGAGGTCTAGATAATATGAATGATGTGTACAGGATCACATATGTAGCAGTTTGTAGATCCATAATTTAGACCCAGACACCAGTTGTAGAATCCATGTTCTTTTTACTACTCTAGGATTTGTCATTTGTCATTAAAATTCTAATATCATTGTTTGGTCAGATCTCATTTCTCTATGGGAGCTGGATGAATGGGAAAAACAATTAACAAGTTGTCTGAGATTAATTTAGTAGAGCTGCAATGTAATTCACATCATTAGAGGAAAAATAATTCCAGTAGTCATAACACAACCCTGTGGATAAATAAATTTGTGCATTACAGATATTTAGTGATTACCCAGCAAAAGAGTAATACTGACTACTGAGGAGACCCAAGTAATCTTCCATTTGCTTTATTTCCTCCCTTATTTCAACCACCTGAGAGTTGTGAGGGACCACCCATCATGATTTGCATAGATGAGTTGCTATAGTAACATTTGAGCACGTTACTAAAGAGGCAACCTACTAACTGTAACCTTTATCTTTATGAGAACAGTATACTTCATGGGTTATGAGAGCTATGTGTCACAAATAGCTTCAAGGTGTTAGACTATATTATGAAGTCAGAATAGTTTAACTTTGGGACTACAGTCTCTTATGAAACATTTCTATTTTTTGAGAAAATAAAAATGATGATTTCATTTTTAGTTTAGGTTATTAGTGAATGGGACCAAATATTACAATGCTACTTTATATCCCCTAGGAATTAGCACACGAATAGGATTTTTTTCTTTTTCAATTTTCCGACTTGAATTGACTGAACATTGCCTTCTCCCACTTTTCAACAGAATCATCATAAAAATTCAGGTGGAGAATTGAATTTTGAGCTTTATAATTCAAGCAAAACAAATGCATTTTTACCTCTACATATTTTAAAAATTCTCAGTTTTTCACTGCACTTTGGTGTATAGTAGACAGGTTACAGTTAAGTAAAATAATATTAGTTGATCTTTTATAAATCCACCTCTTTCATTAAAATTTCCCAGATAACATACTAACTAATGCTTATTCATCTAAATGCTTATATCATCCAAACAGAAAAAAGCATAATATACACATAATAACAAGAGCTTCCTATCTCCCAGGAATGAGAGGAAAATTTCTCCAGTCTCTGGGCCTTTAGTTATTATCTGCCTCCTGCATAGAGTACCCAGATCACTCTAATTTACTTTTCCTATTTATCTTTCAAATATCAGTTTAAGTCCCACCTTTTCAGGCAAGAGTTCCATTCAACTGTACTCATCACCTAGTCCACATTCTACAGTACTTATAATCTTTAACATTCATTTGCTAAGTATATGCTTGGAAGTCTTGGAAGTATCAGATTGCAAAGATACTAGACCAAAGACTCAATATCAGTTGGGAAAGTCTTATCTGAGAAGTAAAATTTTTCACTAGTAAGATTTGTACAATGTTGCTTCCATTCTAATGCACGTGGAAGACTTAAACCCAGGTGCTCTTTGTTAATGCAAGTCAGGTTGAATAACCTTATGTCCAAGTCTCTTGTCCTTGATTCCTTCTGAGGAAGTCTCTGGTTGGGACTACATTCTGACCCTGACTTTTCATTCTAATTTCCTAAGAAATCTGGCTGCTTACCAATCTCATCTCCAAATTTGGACATTCTATAAACCAGATTTGGATCTCTTAACTACAGGAATTGTGTTCATAAATGATGCTTCTGCCTATATTACTGGATATTTCACTTCCTTCTAATCTCTTGGATAGTGAAGCTAGCCCAGATTAGAATAAACTTGGATTGGCTGACTTAGACTGTTCTTTCTTCACTGGAAGTTTCAAGGCCTCCGTTATGTTTCTCATTTTGGTCCATCCCCCCAATTTTCAGTCAGATTCTTTCTCCTCACCAGTTGTGTCAAGTAGACAGGCAGGAAAGAATTTAGGGAGACAGGCTAGCAGCGGGAACAACAGATCATTTTATGGGCATCTGGGCCCTGGTATCATTACTTGAATTAGGAGTATTGCTCAGTCCTTGAGCACTGTACTTGCCAACTAAAGGTGCCTTACCGACCAACCACGGCATGAAAATCAGAACCCATCAGTGTACCTAATAGGATACAGACACTATATATCAAGCAGAAACTTACCTACAGGGGGTATCTTAGCCATGGGATTCAGCACAGGCAAGAAACTCTACACCAGTAGTCACCATAGGGCACACACTGATTTTTATGTCAGCCTAATAGGAGAGAGAACTGAAATAATAATGCAGAGACTAAGGGGTTAACACTGAGGCATCATGTTGCTGAGCACTGGGTACCCATGTGTGGAGATGGTTTTTGATTATAGCATTCCCCCCACCAACAGCTTTACTTTCTATGGTTTCAGCTATCTGTGGTCAACTGCTGTTTGAAAATATTAAACGGAAAATTCCAGAAATAAACAGTTTACAAGTCTTAAATTGCACGTTGTTCTGAGTAGCATGATGAAATCTCATGCCATTCCTCTCAGGATGTGAATCATCCCTTTGTCCAGCATATCCTGCCCTTTAGTCACTTAGTAGCCACTTCAGTTATCAGATCAACTGTGGCTGTATCTCAGTGCTCATGCTCAAGTAACCCTTATTTTATTTAATAATGGCCCCGAAGCCCAAGGGTAGTGATGCTGGCAATTTGAATATGCCAAAGAGAAGCGGTAAAGTGCTTCTGAATGAAAAAGGTGAAAATTCCTGACTTAATAAGGAAAGAAAAGAAATTGTATGCTGAGGTTGCTAAGATCTATGGTAAGAATGAATCTTCTATCTGTGAAATTGTGAAGAAGGAAAAAGAACTTCATGTTACTTTGGTATTGCACCTCAACTGCAAAAGTTATAGCAACAGTGTGTGATAAATGCTTAGTTAAGATGAAAAAGGCATTAAACATGTACAATAAGATATTTTGAGAGAGACCACATTCATATAACTTTTATAACAGTATATTGTTATAATTGTTCTATTTTATTATCAGTTATTGTTGTTCATCTCTTATTGTGCCTAATTTATAAATTAAACTGTATCATAGGTATGTTTGTATAGGAAAAACATCATATATATAAATATATATGGTACAATACTGTCCATGGTTTCAGGCATCCACTAGGTGTCTTGGAATGTATCTCCATGGATAAGGGGTAGCTAATGAATCCAATCCCTCTGATTATGATTGGTCAGAGAACCAGGAAGAAGTAAGTCAAATAAAGTGACTTTCTGGGGACCTGAAGACTACAGAGCCAGCAGAAAAGACATAGATCTATTTGACTAATAAAATTTAACTTTTTATTTTTAGTGGAGATTTTTTTCTTTCATATTTATGTACACTAGATTGTATTTTACTTATGTTCATGTTGATTTCTTGGTATTATGTTGTAAACTTTTATTATTCAACTGACTTGGATTTATGCTAAGCCCAGAGCTACATGCATGAGAATATTCAGGATTATTTGGTGGGGATGATATAAATATAATCAATTCTCAATTGTTTAGGAACCATTGGATGTTTTCCTCTGTGACTAACAGCTGGTCATTTTCCCAAACCTATTAAAAGAGTATGTCCATACTGACACTGTTTGCAGATGACATGATGTTATACATAGAAAATCCTGAAGTAGCTACCAGAAAATTACTAGAGCTTATCAATGAATTCAGTAAGTTGCTGGATACAAAATTAATATACAGAAATCTGTTGCATTTCTATACACTAACGAAATATCAGAAACAGATATTAAGGAAATAATCCCATTTAGCATCACATCAAAAAGAATAAAATACTTAGGAATAAACCTAGCTAAGGAGGCAAAAGACCTGTACTCTGATAACTGTAAGACACTGATGAAAGAAATTGAACATGACAACAAACAGATGGAAAGATATACTGTGTTCTTGGATTGGAAGAATCAATATTGCTAAAATGATCATACAACCTAAGGCAATCTACAGATTCAGTGCAATCTCTATCAAATTACCAGTGGCATTTTTTCACAGAACTAGAAAGAACATTTTTTAAATTTGTATGGTAGCACAAAAGACCCCAAATAGCCAAAGTAATATTGAGAAAGAAGAATGGAGCTGGAAGGATCACGCTCCCTGACTTCAGACTATACTATAAAGCAACAATAATCAGAACAGTATGGTACTGGCACAAAAACAGACACATAGATCAATGGAACAAGATAGAAAGTCCAGAAATAAACCCAGGCACCTATGCTCAATTAATCTAGGACAAAGGAGGCAAGAATATACAATGGAAAAAAGACAGTCTCTTCAATAAGTGGTGTTGGGAAAACTGGACAGCTACATGTAAAAGGATGAAATTAGAACATTCTTTAACACCATACACAAAAATAAACTCAAAATGAATTGAAGACCTAAATGCAAGACTGGATACTGTAAAACTCTTAGAGGAAAACATAGGCAGAACACTCTTTGACATAAACCACAGCAATATGTTTTTCACGCCATCTCCTAGAGTAATGGAAATAAAAACAAAAATAAACAAAGCTTTTATACTCAAAAGCTTTTGCAAAGACAGCAAAGGAAACCATAGACAAAGTGAAAAGACAACCCACAGAATGGGAGAGAATATATGCAAGTGATGCAACCGACGAGGGATTAGTCTCCAAAATTTACAAACAGCTCATGCAGCTCAATATCAGAAAAACAAACAATCCAATCAAAAAATGGGCAGAAGATCTGAATAGATACTTCTCCAAAGAAGATATACAGACGGCCAAAGGCACATGAAAAGATGGTCAACATTGCTAATTATTAGAGAAATGCAAATCAAAACTACAGTGAGGTATCTATCACCTCATAACAGTCAAAATGGCCATCACCAAAAAGGCTACAAATAATAAATGCTGAGAGGGTGTGGAGAAAAAGGAACCCTCCTGCACTGTTGGGGGGAATGTAAATTGGTACAGCCACTATGGAGAACACTATAGATGTTTCTTGAAAAACTAGAAATAGAGCCATGATATGATCCTGCAATCCCACTCCTGGGCATATATCCGGAGAAACCATAATTCAGAAAGATACATGCACCCCAATGTTCACTGCAGCACTATTTACAATAGCCAAGATGTGGAAGCAACCTAAATGTCCTTTGATAGATGAACAGATAAAGAAGAAGTGGTATATATATATATATATACAATGGGGTATTACTCAGCCATAAAAAAGAATGAAACAATGCCATTTGCAGCAACATGGATGGAACTAGAGATTATCATACTAAATGAAGTAAGCCAAACAGAGAAAGACAAATATCACATAATACACTTATATGTGGAATCCAAAAAAAAAAAAAGAGATACAAATGAACTTATTTACAAAACAGAAAGGTACTCACAGACATAGAAAACAAACAATGGTTATCAAAGGAGAAAGGAGGGTGGGGAGAGGGATAAATTAAGAGGTTGGGATTAACATATACACACTACTATATATAAAATAGATAGCCAACAAGGACCTACTCTATAGCACAGGGAACTATACTAAATATTTTGTAATGAACTATAAGGGAAAAGAGTCTGAAAAGGAATATATCTATATATCTATATATGAATCACTGTGCTGTACACCTGAAACTAACATGATATTATAGATCAACTATACTTTAATAACCCCCCCAAAATTGAAATGTACACACCAAAAAAAAAGCTATATCATAATTTATAGCTGTTTAGCTAAAGAGACTATGCTCTTGTAATGAGCTAACTTCTGTATCTCATTCCTCATTCACCAATTATTCCCTTTCTAAAGTGAAACCAGGAATAATTTATATATATGTAAAATTTACCATGGAGATGATTTTGTCATTAGCTAGGAGATCCAGAAAGTGAAAATTACTTATCTATTACTATCATTCAAATTAAGTGACAAATACATGGACACAGATGGTGTAGATACTAAAATACAAATTACAACTTTTCAACCCAGACATTTTATGGTCTTAATAAAAAAAGTTAATGTTAATGACATAAATAAGAATATGACATCCTAAATTTAATTGCTGCTGCTCAGAACTGTTGTCTCTGATGCTCACATAATGTTTCATCAAGAGAACAGAGAATACATTAATCAGCACTTTTCTTACTACTTTTTAAGTCATAATCTGCTAATAGGTAGTTAGAGAATAAAAATAGAGCTCTAGAACTAATATCTCTTAATTCCTAACTCAGGATCCTTTCTAATTACAATAAATTTAGATAAAGTAATTTGCCTTTGGGGAATATTAATTTTTCTGTTTTCCCTCTATACTTTTGTAAAACCTGATGCCTTTAAGGGCTTTTAGCTACTCTGAAATCACTTCTTAAATGTTGAATTCGGAAATGTTGAGACCAATTAATAGTAAGATTCATGCCTCATAGTAGGTAACTTCAAACAGATGTTGTTTTAGTTTAAAATTTCCAGGGCAATTTAATTAATATTTAACTCATGCATTGAATATCCATGTCTTTGGGGTTCCAGGACCCAATTCCAACATGTATATGTGGAGATTCCCCCAAACCAGACAAGCAATTCTTGGTATGAGAATTCAACTCAATTCTGACATTACCCACCCAGAGATTTAGCATCAGATTCCACAGGTAAATGGTTCAGTTCCATAAGATGGCTCTCCATTTTGGATGTCAATCTCAAACCTAGGTTTTTACTTGAGCTTCTGACCAACGGGTTACAAACTGGATGTTTCAAGGAGCTCTTCCAACTCAAGATGCCAATCACAAGTCCAGGTGGTTACCTGTACTTCTTGACAGACTGGCTGTAAATCAGAGGTACCCAGGATCCTCTCCTTGGGTTCAATTAGCTTGCTAAAATGGTTTGCAGTACTCAGGAAACCTATGTACTCACTAAATTACCGATGTATTACAAAGGATATTAAAAGATATAAATCAACAGCCAGATGAAGAGATATGTAGAGGGAGGTCCTGAACATAGAAGTGTCTGTCCTCATAGAGTGTCAGGTCAACATAGTGGCACATGGAAGTGTTTTTTAATTCCCTGATCTGGAAGCTCCCTGTATTCCCTCCTTTTGGATTTTTATGAAGGCTTCATTGCATTGGCATGATTGATTAACTCATTGGCCACTGGCGATTGATTCAACTTTTAGCTCCCTTTCCTCCCTGGAAGTCAGGGGGTAGGACTGAAATTTCCAACCTTCTGTTAAATGGCTGGTTCTCCTGACAACCAGCCCCCATCCTTAAGTGCTTCCCAAAAGTCACTTTCATTAACATGAGTTATGAATAACAACACACCCATTTATGGCTCTGAAGTTTTCAGGAACCGAGGACAAGAGAGCAAATATTAAGACATGCTCCCGTTGCTCTTGTCAAATTCCAAGGGTTTGGGGAGCTGTGAACCAGGATGTGTGTATGAAGACCAAATATATATGAGAAGCATACTTTGGTTATCTGAATGAAAATATATTTATACATTTCTTATAAATCACAACAACCCTGGTCTTCAAAAACGGATCCCTTACAGCAAAATAATCATACTGTAACTGAGCAGAACACTATGGGGCCTTCCCAGGACAGATCCCTCCCCCATATCCTCTGCTTTAGCTCCTCTCTAAAGTATGTACCGAGATAATAGTATCTGATGCACATTTCCTGAGTTTTTCACATGCTAAAACCACCACCAAAGGGAAGAAATTAACTACTTGATGATCATGAGCAGGTAGCCCCCAGACCTTCTGGAGCCCAAAGACTGATCACCATCAACCAGAGAATTATGCACGAGCGATCATGTACCCTGGTATGTCACTCCCTAACCTTGCTTTTAAAAATGCTTTGCTGAAACCCTTTGGGAAGTTTTGTGTTTTAGAGCACAAGCCACCTGTCCTCCTTGTATTGGCACCTTTACAATAAATGCTGCATTTTCCTTCACCACAACTCCGCATCAGTAGATTGGCTTTACTGCATACAGGTGAGCAGACCCAAGTTTGGTTTGGTAACAATTTCTGTCACAGCACTTACATTTGGTGTAGCATCTATAGAACAAATATAGCAACAGTTCCAACAAAATATGCCTATCATTTGGAGAAGCCAGTGTGGGGTAGAAATAGATTTAAAGAAACAACTCATTTGTCCTATAAAACCATTACAAACATTTTTATACTCTTCTACTACTTTGATTATTATTTCTCCCTCTTCATCTACTGCTACTTGAACTTTATGATAAACTGAATGACCAAATATATACATTTCTGATAAATCACAGTATCACACCATGTAATAGTAATGACTTATAACCTGATTCCTACTGAGAAATGGAATATTGCCTGCTCTATCAGTAAACAAAGGATGCCACAGTCATCAGGGATTGCAGCCCACCAATGGTGAGTAGGTGAGCCCTGAGGAAACTCAGGATATGAAAACACAGGATACTGGCCCCAGATAGCTGAGGTGCGTATAAAAGGAATTATTTCAGTGAGCCCAGACTCTTGCATCTTCCTGTACATACAAAAGCATTAAATTCCTTAGCTTGAGATTTCTAGTTTTCTTTAATTAACTAATCTTTTTTTCCTATTACCTGCCTTTTGTTGCAAAACTCCTATATATCCTAGCTCCCCCCTCCCCTCCTCAGAGCCGTTCTCTCAGGGTTACTTGAGATGCTGCCTCCTGGGCTTGAAGTCCTAAAAATTCCCACCGAATAAAACATAACTCTCAGCTTTGATGTTGTGATTATTTTTAAGTGAACCCTACAAATAATGATGTATTTCCCAAGCACTGTGAAACTGCAAAATTCTTCAATTTTTGTATCTTCACTGTAAGATAAAACGCCTCCTGGGCATAGCATAGTTCCTTCATGATTTGGTCCCTGCTTACTTGTCCAGTTTTTCCTTAGGCATTTTCTTTGATGCTTTAAGTTGCAGCAACATACTATTTTTAGTTCCTTAAAGATGAAATGGGGCTTCCCTGGTGGCGCGGTGGTTGAGAACCTGCCTGCTAATGCAGGAGACGCGGGTTCGAGCCCTGGTCTGGGAAGATCCCACATGCCGCGGAGCGGCTGGGCCCGTGAGCCACAGTTGCTGAGCCTGCGCGTCTGGAGCCTGTGCTCCGCAGCGGGAGAGGCCGCGATGGTGAGAGGCCTGCGCAGCGCGATGAGGAGTGGCCCCTGCTTGCCGCAACTAGAGAAAGCCCTCACACAGAAACGAAGACCCAACACAGCCAAAAATAAATAAACTAATTAATTAAAAAAAAAAAAAAAAAAAAAAAAAAGATGAAATGCTCTGTCATGTTTTCACATTGTGCTCTTCACCTAACATGGGTTCCTGCGTCACCCTTTCTGTGGTCTTCCCTGACCCTCATGAAAGAGTCAAGAATAAAACTTGAAGAAAATTAAAAAAAGGATAAAGAAGGAAAAATTAATAAAATATTATGCAATTAAAAATAAAAAATTAAGACTCAGGAATGCTTTTCTCTCTTTTTCCACTTCATCTTCTACTTAATTCCATTATAACCCTTACTATTTTGTTGTAATTGTTTACTTGTATACATGTCTCTCCAATGAATTTAAATTGTATGAGAACAGGGGTCATACTTTTATATACATTTTCATTATTTTAATATAAAAAAAGATTAATTTGCCCTAACTTCAGAAAACTTATCCAACATAGCCAACATGACACTTTTTTAATGCATTAAATGATGACATGTTTTATTAATAATGCCTGAGGTGCTTTATCCTAGGTTTTAACCACAGAACATAAAGTGAAACAATAAATCTTTTATTTTCCGAGTCTCTATTTCATTAAGTGAAAACATTTTTTAAGTTTTAAAATAATTCTTTTTTAAAAAAAATATTTATTTATTTATTTGATTGCACTGAGTCTTAGTTGAGGCAGGTGGGCTCCTTACTTGTGGCATGTGAACTCTTAGTTGTGCCATGCATGTGGGATCTAGTTCCCTGACCAGGAATCGAACCGGGGCCCCCTGAATTGGGAGTGCAGAGTCTTAACCACTGCGCCACCAGGGAGGTCCCCAAAATAATTCTTTTCTTCATAAAGAAGTGTTAGGCACTAATCTACAGTTTAATTTTTCCTGAGTCATTGACTATTTTTCCTTTTATTAATATTTTTGTTAAGGAATTCTTTCTGTTATTTGGCATAATTTCATCATGCCATGATCCTAGTATATAAGTTCTTTCAAACATATCTATCTTTATTTTCTTTAAGAAAATGAAGGAACTTAAGTAGCCAAGACGCACATGGTATCACTTAATGTTCAGTAATTCACAGGTTTAATTTTCATTCAGTATAAAATATCATTATTTTCTTTTTCAATGTCACTGCATGAAAAAAGAATTTTAGACTCTATATTCTTTAAAAATGGACCTAAAAAAAAAATGGACCTAACTTTTGGACACAAGTACATGGCTTTTCAAAAATGGCTCAGCTATAATAAGCAATCCTCTGTGGAAATTCCATTGCATTATCTGCCCCAGACCCTAACAGTTAGTCTTTCTCTGCTGTCTTTTGCTTTTTGACTTGCCCCCAGCTCTGAATCCTTTTTTTTTTCCTCAAAACTGCAGTACCTATGACTCAGTGGCTGAAACCATGTAACTCAGATGGGGACTTGAACTCACGGTCTTTTAATTGAGATAACACACCTGGTCACAGGACTTAATGAAGCTAAGGTTCTTGATGTCTCATCACAGAAAGATTTCAGTGAGAGACAAAGTGGTAAGTAAGAAGTGGATTTATTTAAAGAGAAACACACTCCATAGACAGAGCGTGGGCCATCTCAGAAGGTGAGAGGTCTTGGGAGGAACTCCACAGACACAGTGTGGACCATCTCAGAAGGCAAGAGGCCTTGGGAGAAACTCCACAGACAGAGTGTGGACCATCTCAGAAGGTGAGAGGCTGAAATATGGCGTTGTTAGTTTTTATGGGCTGGGTAATTTCATAGGCTAATGAGGGGGAGGATTGTTTCAACTATTTTGGGGAAGGCGGCAGAGATTTCCAGAAATTGGGCCACTGCCCACTTTTTGGCTTTTTATGGTTAGCCTTAGAATTGTCATGGCACTGGTGGGTGTGTCATTTAGCATACTAATGTATTACAAGGAGCATATGATGAGGCTCAAGATCCACTGGAAGTTGAATATTCTACCATTTTGGACCTAGTTGGTTCTAACCAGTTTTTGTCATGTCCTATGGCTATGTCATTCTTTCAAAGGTTGTGCCCTGCCTGCTTCCCGCTTGTTTCATGGCTATGAAATAGTAATATAGAACACTCTTATATTGTTTTCTATGTGCCAGGTTTAAATCTAACACTTTAGTGATGTTAGCTCATTTAATTGCAACAATTATATTAGATATATGGAATTATTGTCCTATTTTACAATGAGGAAATTGAGACATAGAAAAATTATGTATTGCCCAAGGTCACATAGTTAAATAAATTTTGGAGCCAAAACTAGATCACAGAAACCTCTATCCTTCATCATTATATTATCCTGCCTCTCTATGAGTGAGTGATGCATGTGTTAAAAAAAAAAGATCAATTGTATAAATCTGAAGAGCTAACTTACTTTTTCAATGATTCTTGAAACAGGCACCATCCCATCTAGCAACCAGAAGGATGTTCCAAACATTGGGAATTACTTGTAGGTGAGCAAAATTTGCTTGCCACCCCAAAATGTTTCTTTTTGACATGTAGATTATTTTGAGCTGAAAACAATCAAGGCCCAAAAGACTCAGGAAGAACCTTTGATCTTGCCATTAACTGTTTAAAAGGATTTAGTTAGAGGGAAGGGAGCTATCACCTTAGATAACTATAGAAGAACATAAACTAGGTATGGTAGACAGGAGGAACCTAGCAAAGTATGTTTGTTAAAATTCCTGTGTCCCATCATCTCTGCATGGCCCAGCAAACATTTGTTTACCAAACATTTGCTTTTTCATCTCCATGTGAATTGTCCTCCCCTTTGAAGTCCCACACTACTACCCCCAACATCCTCTTTAGTCTTTACCTGAAGTTGGTATTTAAGGTGAGGGCTTCTGACATTTTGGCGAGATACTCAGTTTTCTTGAGTCTCTCCCATGTATACATGTTACTAAACTCTGTTTGATTTCCTCCTATGAAAGTGTCTCATGTCAATTTAATTCTTAGACCAGCCAGAAGAACCTAGAAGGGTAGAAAAACAGTTTTTTCCTTCTCAACATCCTGCTCATTGTAATCATAATAATCCCTTGGTGTGTTGTATCCTCTCAAAAGCTTTAAGTGCATGTTCACAGCTGCTGACCAGCAGGGAAAAGATCTTCCTAAGACTGGAACATTGGAAAAGAAGCAAAGACAGTAACCAACTTAAGAATTATAAACCTGGAACCGTAACCTGTGAATGTCACAGGGATTTAGCAAAAACATCATTCATGGCCTACAGATACCACATCAAAGATCAACAAAACTGCAAAGCCATAGCTGAGAGTGACACTAATGACTTAAATTTTGATCACATCTCTCAGGCTGAGAGTCTGATCAAAAAGCAAAAATTGTTAAAGAGAGAAACCACAGGCCCAAGATGATGTCATTTGTGATAAAGCCCATGATACTAAGCAGAGAGTTTTTATACCTAACTTAATTGCAGTTTCAACCTTCACTGGAAATGTAAGCTTAATCAACCAGTTTGGAATTTTCTGGTCTGCACCAGTGAGGTAATCTGTCATGTGGGTCCTCTCTGTCCCCCAGAGGAAGAAGAGGCAATAATAGGCATAAAACCCATGCTGTTCCGTTCCCCACCTCTCTGCCAAAGAAGATGTCCTGACCTAAAAATAATCCTTAATCTTTTTTTTTTTTCTTTTGCTAATGACTTCCTTTCCCCAACCTCCTTTCTATAAAAGCCTTTTATTTTGTATGGCTCCTTGGAGCACCCTTCTAGTTGCTAGATGGGATACTGCCTATTGATGAATTTTTTTTTTTAAAGGGAACTTAATTATTTTTATTTATTTATTTTTGGCTGCATAGGGTCTTCATTGCTGCTCAGGCTTTCTCTAGTTGCAGTGAGCGGGCGCTACTCTTCGTTGCGGTGTGTGGGCTTCTCATTGCAGTGGCTTCTCTTGTTGTGGAGCATGGGCTCTAGGTGCGCAGGCTTCAGTAGTTGTGGCATGTGGGCTCAGTAGTTGTGGCTCATAGGCTCTAGAGTGCAGGCTCAGTAGTTGTGGTGCATGGGCTTAGTTGCTCTGCGGCATGTGGGATCTTCCCGGACCAGGGCTTGAAGCCATGTCCCTTGTATTGGCAGGTGGATTCTTAACCACTGTGCCACCAGGGAAGCCCTGCCCATTCATGAATTGTTGAATAAAGCCAAATGGGATCTTCAAATTTATTTGGTTGAATTTTTGCTTTTTAATCACATGTATGAAAGTAGGCAAAAGAGATAACATCCTGCTACACTTGTATCAGTTTCAGAGTTGAATTCTTACTGGTTGCATATGAGGCTTTGGAATAAGCAATTTATGGGAAATATATTGGAGTAGCTAATAGAATTAAGGGAACAGATAATAACTGAGTCTTAGAGCTCTTTTTGTACTAGAATAGTAGGATTTCAGGGGCCTCTTCTTTTTCCGTGAGTGCAGGTGACTCAGTGTCAGTGACTTTAGGTCAATTTCAGGTCCACTGAAGTTTAAATTCCCATAGGAGTGGTGAATCAACTTGGCCTGAGCCAAGCAAGTATCTACGGACTCCAGGGTAGAGGTGATGGCACTCTGGAATTATCTGGCCATTCTTAGAGAAGAGGGGATCACTGTGAGCCAGCCAGCCACCTCTCATGATTTGTATTCTCCCAATATATGATACACTTTTCCATGGCTTATGTAATATGCTGGAATTTGAGCTGAAATAAAATAGCTTAGCTAAACCACATATACATTAAGACAAACTTCTCCATTTACTCCCCTCTCCTTAAATTTACCTCCTTTGTTTTAAAATCTGCTTCTAGTCACATATTTAAGATAAATTAGATCCGTATAATGTTGAAAAAAATAATTACTTTTGATGGTTAACTATCGGATTAATTGAACTTCCAGGTTCCACATAGGGTATACATTGTGTGACTTTGGTTTAAAATTATAAAGTAAATTTAATTAAGAAAACAAACATATTCCCTTTGCTTGTGATCGTCACAATGGTATCGTCTGTCTCCAAGGTTGGAAAGTGCACTCGTTAGATATTAAGAAAGAGAAATATTCCCATTTACAAAAGCGAGTTTAAAGGTAGGTACATTCTACAATAAAGCATTCAGGAATTTTATGCATTTGCTAATGATTGTAAAGAGATGTACAATAGATCATCTCCAGGGTTGAGTGTTTGTCCTCTTACATCAGTGAAAAGTTATAGAGGTATCATACTAATGTCACAAGTAATGGAAATCATTTCTAAACTTGGAGGAGGTCAAATGTGGTTTGTAGTAAGTAAACTGCATTTGCTGAATCAAGCTTTTCAATCTAATTAGTTTAAAGGCACTGGGTATACCTTATGACCTTTGGAACGGTTATCCATTTGAAAAAGATATTTGCCCCCTAGACCTCTGCGAACTCTCTTCAGTATGTGACAAATTTACTACATAAAATCTTTCCAAACTCATTTTTTTTTTTTAAGTTCTGGCCAAAAAGATAATACTTAGATTGGGAAGACTACAGATAACCTGAGAAAGCAGCCTGAGTTTTGAAGATAGTGATATAAAATTTATTATCTAATTAGCAAAATAAAGACAAGATCATGAATCAGGCAATAGTAAAGAGGCTCAAAAATCTTTGTTTCCAGGCTCTATGAGCTTTAGAATTTCTGTTCTCCCAAAATCAATTTAATTAAACTGAGACTGTCAAGAACAAATAACGTAGATAAGCCATCAAATATGCCATTTACACTTTTTCTCTCAGAATATAACCTATTCCAGTACTTTGAACCAAGGCACATCAAGATTCATCCTAGAAGAACTGAGAAGCTACAATTGTACTCGAGGCAGAATAATACGAAAATTCCTTACTTTCACAAATTT
Source organism: Balaenoptera acutorostrata (assembly GCF_949987535.1). Classification (NCBI taxonomy): domain Eukaryota; kingdom Metazoa; phylum Chordata; class Mammalia; order Artiodactyla; family Balaenopteridae; genus Balaenoptera; species Balaenoptera acutorostrata. The sequence goes on along the minus strand of NC_080080.1, from coordinate 27,675,020 downwards.
GGCTGAATAGCATATTTCCATTTTCCTGACAACATTTGAAATAAAGCGATTTATTAGTTGTGGAAAACTCTATTTGCCATAGCGTCAACAGAAGGGTCCACATAAAGTGTATCATTATGTTTGCTTCAAATTGTGTGTGTGTGTGTGTGTGTGTGTGTGTCTTGGTGAAAGATTCTATCATCCATAGTGTAACCCAATTAGAAAGTCTGAATTCCTTACTTCTTTTCAAGGACCTCTAAATAAACCTAGCTACTGGAAGGTTTTCACCTTTTGGTTATAATGGAGTACTTTCCTATAGACTAATTTCCCTGAAAACAGTATCTTTGAAACCTGAACAAAATATAACATCAACTGATAGAAGCATCCTAGAACAACCAAGGCAGCCAGCACTAAGGGGCTAAGGTCCCAGAATAAGGGCTAGAACTTTGAGGTGAGCCTCACAATTGCCTCCATTTTCCTCTTAGACATTTGCCTATTTTTGATGCAGACAAAATAAGCTAAAAGTCTTAAATTCTGAAATTTGCTGCAGCTTAACTGGGCAAAGCAGCCAGGATTCAAAGTGTCAATAAAAAAGAGAGGGGGGGGAATTGGAGAAAAATAAAACTGACACTTCTTTTGCAATTTACCTTCTAGGTCAGCTTCTTAGCTACTCATGGACGAGCAAGAATCCAAGAAACAAAGTGGAAAGCAGTTGCTGACGAGCTAAAGAATTAAGCAGACATTTCAATAGTCATGAGGGGGCTTCCCTGGTGGCGCAGTGGTTGAGAATCCGCCTGCCAATGCAGGGGACACGGGTTCGAGCCCTGGTCTGGGAAGATCCCACATACCGCGGAGCAACTGGGCCCGCCCATGAGCCACAACTACTGAGCCTGCGCGTCTGGAGCCTGTGCTCCGCAACAAGAGAGGCCGCGAGAGCGAGAGGCCCGCGCACCACGATGAAGAGTGGCCCCCGCTTGCCACAACTAGAGAAAGCCCTCGCTCAGAAACGAAGACCCAACATAGCCAAAAATAAATAAATAAATAAATAAATAAATAAATAATTAAAAAAAAAAAAAGTCATGAGGGAGCTGCTGAAGATACAGAGGTTCCATGTTAACAAAGGTGTAAGTGCTCCAGATTTTCAGCTGATGTCTCTGAAGCCCTCTGAATATAGCTATGAAGGCATTGCAATTAAGGAGGGATAGAGTTCTCTCCTTGGTAACAATATCTTAGTTCCTGTCCGTTCTCAAGTCAATTATTTCAATTTCCATTATCTTTGAGAGCCTCTAGAAGACTTATGATTGTCTCCATCTTTTTAAAACTTAGCCATAATTTTGTTTTTGTTGTTATTCTTTTGTGGAATCAGAAGAGCCACTGAAGGGGGTTTGGATCAAGATGGCTGAGTAAGAGGACATGGAGCTCACCTTCCCCTATGAATACATCAAAAATCCATCTCCATGTGGAACAATTCTCACTAAAAACGAACTGGAAACTGGCAGAAGGACTCCTACACAATCATGGCTGTAACATGCACACGTAACCAGGTAGTAAAGGAAGAAAAGTGATTGGGTCAGCCCTCTGCCCCTGGGAGGGGATTCAGAAGAAAAGAGAAATTACATAGGGTGACATGCTCCCTGGGGAGTAAGCCATTCACAGATTGGACATCTCAGTCCTGGGTTCCTACTTGGGGGAGACAAGCCCCGTTGGCTGGTTGGAGAACTGCTGGGACTAATAGAAGGGCTGTGGGAAGCCTGGGCTCCACTCATGAGGAACATGCATGTGCAGGCTTGCCACTGAGGCAGGGTTGAGAGAGGTCTGCTCTAGCAGCTGCTGGGTTTTTCACAACTGCCTCACTGCACACCCCAGCCCAAGCTGAGTGAATGCTCTGGCCCCACTCGCTCCACATCACAGAATGGCACAGGATCTGCGGTGGCCACAACAGGGGAAAAGACTTGACTGAGACACAGAGGTGACCTGTACTGGGGCAGAGCCCAGGTGTTCTGGCGACAACTACTGTTGCAGCTTACTCAGGCATTGCCTCAGAAGAAGTCCAGATCTCTAACAGCAAGCCACTTCACCACAGCTCACCCCTCACTACACACCAAGAGGCCATGTGGGCCCTGCCTACCCTGTGAAGTGATTCCACAGCAGGGTGGGAGCAGCAGAGTCTGTGGGCAGTGATTGGCTGTGAGGAACAAGGGGACTTGCACCGTATGCTGTGTCTGAGCAGAGCTGTGGGCACCTGAACAGGCAGCACATTGGACCTCTGTCTGTAGTAGAGCAGAGTCAAGAGCCCACATGGACTCTTTGTTTCAGCACTGCTCTGCTGTGGGGCAAGGCTCCTGGTGTGGGGAGACAGAAAAACAAACGCTTAAAGGGAATAGAACCAGCTAGGGCTCGACCCTCAGGGCTTCTGTTCCAGCAACTTGGGATCAGACCCTGCCCCCAATAGGGAGGTGATGGCCACTGAGCAGAGGGGAAGTCCCGCCTCACTTATGAACCCAATGCCAGCTCTAGCCCCTCCAGCCCCAGGTCCACCCCCTACCAAAGTGCGAGTTGTCAGCACAACTTGAGGAAGACATGACTTGCATCCAGCTCTCCCACTGAAGGCACTGGGCACACAGTGTGTATAGGGATACCCCCACATAAGATGACCCCTTCAAAACTGCAATAGGTAAGTGTTTCACCTAAATTCACAGAGGCGGAGGAAACTAAGCAAAAATGAAAAGGAAGGGGAACTACCCTCAGTTGAAAGAGCCAGAGAAAAACCCTGAAAAATGAATAACAAAACAGAAATAAACAATTTACCAGAAAAAAATTCAGAACATTGGTAATAAAAATATTAAACAAATTAAAGAATTGATGTACACAGCAAACACATTAACAAAGACCCATTCATAAATGAAGAATTCAATAGCTGAAATAAATTTTAAAATTCACTAGAAGGAATGAAAAGCAGACTAAGTTATACAGAAGAATGAATAAGTGATCTGGAAGACAGAATAATGGAAATCACTCACTTAGAACAACATAAAGAAAAACAAATTTTAATAAGTGAAAACAATTTAGGAGATCTCTAGGATAACATTATGCATGCCAATATTTGCATTATAGGGTCCTAGAAGAAGAGAGTGAGAAGGGGATCAAAAATGTATTTGAGGAAACTTTGTTTGAAAACTTCTCAAACCTGAAGAAAGAAACAGATATCTAGGTACAGGAAACACAGAGGGTCTCAAATAAGATGAACCCAAACAGACACATACCAAGGCATATCATAATTAAAATGGCAAAAGTTAAAGAAGGAGAGAGAATTCTAAAGGCAGCAAGAGAAAAATAAACCTGCCAAGACTGAATCAAGAAGAAACAGCCAATTTGAACAGACTGATCACTAGAAATGAAATTGAATTTTAATTAAAAAAAACTCCCAGCAAACAATAGTCTAGGACTGGACAGCTTCACAGGGGAATTCTACCAAACCTATAAAGAAGAACTAATACCTATACTTCTCAAACTATTCCCAAAATTGAAGAGGACAGAACATTCTTATATTCATTCTATGAGGTCACCATTACCCTGATACCAAAACCAAAGCCACTACAGAAAAACAAAACAAAACAAAACAACAAAAACTACAGGCAAATACACTTGATGAATATAGATGCAAAAATCCTCAACAAAATGTTAGCAAACCAAATGCAATAGCATGTACAAAGGATCAAACACCGTGATCAAGTTGGATCAAGTTGCGTCAAGGGACGCAAGGATAGTTCAATTTTCACAAATCAATCAATGTGATACAACACATTCACAAAAAGAAAGATAAAAATGACATAATCATCTCTGTAGAAGTAGAAACAGCACTTGACAAAACTCAACACCCATTCATGATAAAAACTCTTATCAAAGTGGGTATAGAGGGAACCTATCTCAGCATAATAAAAGTCATTTATGGAAAACCTGTAGCTAACATTATACTAAATGGTGAAAAGCTGAAAGCCTTTCCTCTAAATTCAGGAACAAGACAAGGATGCCCACTCTCATCACTTCTATTTAACACAGTATTGGAAGTCCTAGCAATCAGACAAGAAAAGAAATTAAAGGCATCCAAATTGGAAGAGAAGAAGTTAAACCATCACTATTTGCAGATGACATGACACTTTACATAGAAAAAGTATAAAGTCTTCACTCCAAAACTTACTAGAACTAACAAATGAATTCAACAAAGTGGCAGGATAAAAGATGAATGTACAGAAATCTGTTGCTTTTCTATACACAAATAATGAAGTATCAGAAAAAGAAACTAAAAAAAAATCCTTTTAAAATTGCATCAAAAAGAATAAAATACCTAGGAATTAACTTCACCAAGGAGGTGAAAAACCTATACATAAAAACTATAAACCACTGATGAAGGAAATTGAAGATGATACAAAAAAAAAAAAAGGAAAAATCCCTTGCTCTTGGATTGGAAGAATTAATATTAAAATGTCCATACTACCCAAAGCAATCTACAGATTTAACACAATCCCTATCAAAATAACCATGACACTTCTTACAGAACTAGAACAAATAATCCTAAAACTCATATGGGACCACAAAAGACCCCAAATTGCCAAAGCAATCTTGAGAAAGAAGAACAGAGTTGGAGGTATCACCCTCCCAGACTTCAGATTATACTGACAAAGCTACAGTAATCAGAACAGCATGGTACTGGTACAAAAACAGTCACATAGATCCATGGAACAGAATAGAGAGCCAGATGTAAACACACTCATCTATGGTCAGTTAATCTACAACAAAGGAGGCAAGAATATAAATGGAAAAAAAGATAGTCTCTTCAATAAGTGGTGCTGGGAAAATTGGGCAATTACATGTAAAAGAATGAGATTAGAACATTTCCTCACACCATATGCAAAAATAAACTCAAAATAGAATAAAGAGCTAAATGTAAGACCTGAAACCATAAAACTCCTAGAAAAGGACATAGGCAGAACACTCTTTGACATAAATCATAGCAGTATTTTTTTGGATCTGTCTCCTAAGGCAAAAGAAATAAAAGAAAAATAAATAAATGGACCTAATTAAACTTAAATGCTTTTGCTCAACAAAGGAAACCATCAGTAAGATGAAAGACAACTTACTGAATGGGAGAAAATATTTGCAAATGCTATGGTCAACAAGAGGTTAATATCCAAAATATATAAACAACCCATACAACCCAATATCAAAACCAAAAACAAACAACCCAATCAAAAAATAGGCAGCAGGCTTGAATAGACATTTTTCCAAGGAAGACATACAGATGGCTAACAGGCACATGAAAAGATGCTCAACAATGCTACTTTTCAGAGAAATGAAAATCAGAATAACAATGAGATATCACCTCACACCTTTCAGAATGGCTGCCATCAAAAGTCTACAAATAACAAATGTTTTCGAGGACAAGGAGAAAAGGGAGCCCTTGTACACTCTTGGTGGAAATGTAACTTGGTGTAGCCACTATAGAAAACAGTATTGACGTTCCTCAAAAAACTAAAAATAGAACTATCATATGACCCAGCAATCCCACTCCTGGAAAAAAGAAAAACACTAATATGAAAATGCAGGCACCCCAATGTTCACAGCAGCACTATTGACAATAGCCGAGATATGGAAGCAACCAGAGTGTCCATCTACAGAGGAACAAATCAAGAAGATGTGGTATATATATACACAATATGTGTGTGTGTGTATACATACACACACACACACACACAATGAAATATTACTCAGCCATAAAAAAGAATGAAATTCAGCCATTTGCAGCAACATAGATAGACCTAGAGAATATTAGGCTTAGTGAAATAAGTCTGACAGAGAGAGGCAAATACTGTATGATATCACTTACCTGTGGAATCTAAAAAATAATATAAATGAATGTATATAGCAAAACAGAAACCGACTCACAGATATAGAAAACAAACTAGAACTGTTGGGAAGAGGGAATAGGGGAGGAGCATGTTAGGGGTATGGGATTAAGAGATACAAACTATTATGTATAAAATCGATAAGCAACAAGAATATATTGTATAGCACAGGGAATTACAGCCATTATCTTGTAATAACTTTTAATGGAGTATAAACTGTAAAAATATTGAATCACTATACTATACACCTGAAACTAAAATGATATTATATCAACTATACTTCAATAGAAATAAAAGCCACTAAAAAATGAATTGATACATAGCATGGATGTAGGGCCAAAGACCCACAAGCTAATTTGAGTAATTTTTAATTCTTTATTTAACCAAGATGGGACATAGGTGGTGAAACTACCATTTGCATTTTTGATGAGAATCTGGCAACTTTGTTCTCTGTGGTGGAAAAAACAAATACAGTATCACTCGGAAGCTAAGCCTCTCTGATAATACACAGCTTCCACAAACAATGTTATGAAGGCTGTGGAGAATTTAGGAAATGCGGAGTAGGGCTGTCGCCATTATGAATGGACTAAAGTAAAGCAGTGATAAACTCAAATCCTTATATACGTGCAGTACACCCAGACTGAAAATCAGGTAATTTTACTGATTACGCTTAAAGAATGTTACCTTTGAGTCATAGCAGCAAGATACTAGAAAACCAAAGTCAATGTTGGGAGGAAAAGAATAAGCTCATTTTCAGTTTTACAGGGGATAATTTCACTTTGTCAGGTGGGAGCACTTTTGGAAGTATGAGCTATAAATGTGAATGCTGGGCAGCAATATGGGTGGGCTAGAGTGAATCTTTGTAAGTTCTGACTTCTTAGCATTTATATATATTTTGTAATAGCACCTTGATTTCAGTTTGGGGAAATTACCCACCCCACAGGAGTGTGTAGTTTTGGTGGAAAGGTACTTCCTATATGAAGTACAGGAAGATGAAGGAGACAGACCCTTCCTCTACTACTGCCAAGGAGAGGCTACATGACCTATGTTTGGCAATCAGATACTCTCTGCTGGAACTTCAACCCTTGAGTGAATGAAGAATGGATGGAAAAAAAAGATCTTTTATCAAGTTTCTTTTTGCTTAAATAAGTAAAAGTACAGTTGACCCTTGAACAATATGGATTTGAACTGTGCTGGTCCACTTATAAGTGGATTTTTGCAATAAATACACAGTACTACATGGTCTGTGGTTGGCTGAATCCATGGATGAAGAACCGCAGATAGGGAGAGCCAGCTGTTAAAGTTATACGTGGATTTTCCACTGCCAGGGGTCAGCACCCCTAACCTGTAGTTTTTACTGCTTGTGTCCAAGAACTCTAATCAATATCTGTATATTTCATGGAGTTGTGAGGATAATCATGTGAAATAATACACATAAAATTCCTAGCATAATACCTGACATACAAAAAGTACTAATTAAATGTGTTATTAATTTTTATCATTAATAGAATAACAGATATGACAGTACAAATTTTCTTATGTTCAATAAAACATATATTTGCACGTGGTAGAAACTTAAATCATTATCCTTAACCCCAGTTAGAGTTCCCAGGTATATTTACCTAGTTCAAGAAGTCTAGTTTAATTTAGTCTCGCAGCACCATTTTCATTGTCCAATAAACCCTTTAAAACTTGGGACTAGACCAGAAAGACATGGGCCTAAAAGCCTGTAGGAACGTGAGAAAATACAACTTATCCTTAAGTAACTAACAGCTGTATGTTCTGATTGAACCATTCTCATTTAGTCAGACACTCTGCTGAAGTTAACACTTGTCTACATCTTTCCAGTCTGAAACTAAAAGGCAAATATGGTGGATTAGTTGCTTCCTTGTAAACCACATGAACTCTGAGTCAACTGGAAACCATTTAGAGATAGTTTGGGTTTGTCTTTTACTCATTAATGTGTCTAATTTTTAGATATGTCTCAGCATGCCAGAAACAAGGTTGAGCAGTTCTGACTGATTATTTCCTACTGTCCCTGGGAGAGAGAAACTCTCCAACATAGCATTTAGTTTAGGATATTCTGGGAGCCGGTGGTTTAAAAATATTATGCCCACTTTGATTAAAGATAATTTTATAATTTTAAGAGTATTTTCAATGCATGTCTTATTTTTCTATCAATAAGATTATAATTTTCTAAAAAGTGGGAACCATCGTTTATATTATTAGATGAAAACTAAACTTATTTTTCTATCTTCCAAAGAATTTAGTTTTCCAAATGCAGCTAAAATTCCCAGTATCTTCTCTGGGCCCAGTCAAGTCTTTATCTTCTTTTAAAGGAGAGGGATTACACTACTGGAGAATAGAATGTAGGTAGAAGAAAAAAATGTGGGCTTAGCAAATAAATCATAGTGTCTCATCTGAACCATTTGGTATGCCAATATGAGACACCTATATAAACCAATTCTTACAAGTAATACGTACAAAATACAGTCATGTGCCATGTGTTACTAAGAACAAAAGAAAGAAACTGGTTCTTTTTGGGAGGAGGTTTGAAGGAAAAGTCTTTCCAGAGAGTTAAGTTCTCAATTGCACCTTGAAAATTAGTCAGTGATTGCCTAGACAAGGGCATTTCCAAGTCTTGAAAACAGGATATTAAATGGTATAAGGTCATAAAAGTGAATAGATTGTTTGGAAATTGAACTAGTCAAGTGTGGCTAAAGTGGTCAGGATTCAATGTTGGGACAGGGTGTAATGTGGGATAAAGATGGTGAAATAAGTTGAGAGGACTCTCTAACCATGAGGGAGAATTTAAGCTTGTTTTACAGGTAGAGTTGTACAACTGAAATTAGCACCATTCTCATTGTTTTACAGAAATGCACAATGAGGCAGTCCTGCTTCAAAGATATTGAAAACCTATTCAAGAGGATTAAAGCAAGGAATGACACAATCCAATTTGTATCATAGAAAGATGACTCTGACAAGAAAATGGATAAGTGGGTAAGACAGTGCTATCTAATAAAAATAGAATGCAAGTCACATATGTTCTTTAAATTTTTTAAAGTAGAAATAAACAGATAAAATTAATTTTCATGTTTTATTTAACCCAATATGTCCCAAATGTTATGATTTTGATATGCAATCAATATAAACATTATTAATTGATCTTTTATATTCTCCTCTCCGTATTGTGTCTTCAAAATCTGGTGTGTGTATTTTGCACTCACAGCTATTTGAATTTGGACTGGCCATGAAATTTCAAGTGCTCAATGGCCACATGTGGTGAGTGGCTTCTGTACCGGATAGTGAAGAAAAAAATGATTAAATACTTGGAGATAAATTGATACAATTTTTTAATAGATGACTGATGAGGGTTAAAACCAGAGTGGTAGCAGTGCGAATGGTAAGAGGTCAACCAAGAGATATTTAGAAAACGGAATCAACAGAACATGGTAATAGATTGAGTATTGTGGGTGAAGAAGTGGAAAAAATAAAATGTCTGAGGTTTTACTTTGGTTGACTGCTACAGAGGCTTAGGTTTAGCAGGAAAGATAATGACTTTGGTTTCGTATACTGACTTGACAATTTAGATGTTTGCAAATAATATATGAATCACAGGAGCTAAGATTTTAGAGCTATTGACATAAAAGTTGAAGTTAATCCATATGAAAAAATTAAGTCATTCAGCAAAATAAAGAAGGAGAGCAAGGGTGGAACCCTCAGGAATACCAACATATCTAATATTTAATGATATTCCATAAAGAGAAGAGCAAACAGACAAGACAAATAATTGAGATATAGAATGAGAAACAGAAGAGAAAGTCCTTAAAGAAAGAAGAAATTTTGTAGAAGGAAATGGGGGATCAACAAAGTTCAATGAAACAGAGTGAGAAATAAAAAGGGGACATAAAGTTTGGTAATCGGATCATTTTTTGTATTTTCAAAAATTACTTCCATACTTAACGATTTCTATATCTGTATTTCCACAGAAAATGCAAGAACCAACATTACTGAGTCTCTAGGGTACATGAAGTGATAAGCCAGACGCTCCAAATATTTTAACAAATTTAACCATCCCCAAAACTCAGAGAAGGTCTTGTCACTTTAATGGTGATACTTAGTGAGGTCAAGAGACCTGCAAGTGTTGTGCACTACCTTTAAATGGTAGACTTGGGATGGAACCCAGTTCTGTCCTTAAAATCCTGTATTTTTCCTACAAGAAACATGATGTTGCACTCCCCAAATTCCTACTGAGTTTCAGTCTCACAACTGCTCTTCTCTGCTATTAAAATCTTTTATATCTTGTTATCTGAAGAAATTCTGAGCAAAAGAAGCTGGGGAAAATGAGATTGCTAGAGAATGGAACGCTTAATATCGAGCAGAGCATCAAAGGTTAAGGAAAGTACATCTCTCTAGAATTAAGCATCAGGGCTACTTTTTCTCTGCTCCTATATTTGGAATGCAGTATGCAAGGCTGCACTTTCTAGCTTTCTTGAGGTCACCATGGTCTGCCAGTGCTATTCTCTTGAATAATGTATGTTTGGCCCAGAAAATGACCTTATCTGCTGGTTGGCATCTTTTATATTGAAGACTTTACATCATTCAAGTCAAACTGAAGAGTTTTTCCATAAACATTTGCTTTTCATTTTTATTTATGAATGACATTTTAAATTCACGCACCATAATGTGCAAGTTTAATAATAAGAATTGTGGAAATATTATCAATACAAATCTATGTATCTGACATATTGTTTCAATTTTTTTGAATTGCATCGAGTGATTTAGTCTTAAATTTTTCAAAACGTGTGGTTAAATATTTAATGGGATATAAGACTTTGTTGTACCCGCCCAAGAAAGATCAGGGCTTCCTGCCAGCTAATGCCACATTTGGCACAGGTTTCAGATTTCAGGAAGTTAGATGTTTCAATCAAATTATTAGTTTAATTCGAAGGTGGCTCTTAAAGAGGATTTTGAGAAAGACAACCTAAACTGCATTAACAAACGCAACCAAATTTCTACTGGAAATTGCATAATGTTGCTGTTGCATAAATTGCATAATGTTGCATAATGTTGCAATTGCATAAATTGCATAATGTTGCATAAAGCCATAAAATGGCTTTACGTTGCTGAAGAAAAGAAAGAGATTGTGGCATTCCACTGAAATCATGGAAAGATGTTATAAATTACATTTCCAGACACTGAAATCCAACCTTTTTTTGTGTATATCCTTCAATGCCACTCCCTCCTTAAAAGTGCCCCCTTATCTCTCCCCTTAGATGTGATTTTTTTCCTCTTCCTCTGAATGGTAAATAGAGAATTTTGTAATCCTATTATGGCATTAATCACATTCAGCCTTTTATTGGAAGAACTGGTGTTCTATTACTTATACATGCTTTGATAGATTAAAATTCTTTTTTTTTTTTGTTTTGTTTGTTTTTTTATACTGCAGGTTCTTATTAGGCATCAGTTTTATACACATCAGTGTATACATGTCAATCCCAATCGCCCAATTCAGCACACCACCATCCCCACCTCATCACAGTTTTCCCCCCTTGGTGTCCATATGTCCATTCTCTACATCTGTGTCTCAACTTCTGCCCTGCAATCTGGCTCATCTGTACCATTTTTCTAGGTTCCACATACATGCATTAATATACGATATTTGTTTTTCTCTTTCTGACTTACTTCACTCTGTATGACAGTCTCTAGATCCATCCACTTCTCAACAAATGGCTCAATTTCGTTCCTTTTTATGGCTGAGTAATATTCCATTGTATATATGTACCACAACTTCTTTATCCATTCGTCTGTTGATGGGCATTTAGGTTGCTTCCATGACCTGGCTATTGTAAATAGTGCTGCAATGAACATTCGGGTGCACGTGTCTTTTTGAATTACGGTTTTCTCTGGGTATATGCCCAGTAGTGGGATTGCTGGGTCATATGGTAATTCTATTTTTAGTTTTTTAAGGAACCTCCATATTGTTCTCCATAGTGGCTGTATCAATTTACATTCCCACCAACAGTGCAAGAGGGTTCCCTTTTCTCCACACCCTCTCCAGCATTTGTTGTTTGTAGATTTTCTGATGATGCCCATTCTAACAGGAGTGAGGTGATACCTCATTGTAGTTTTGATTTGCATTTCTCTAATAATTAGTGATGTTGAGCATCTTTTCATGTGCTTCGTGGCCGTCTGTATGTCTTCTTTGGAGAAATGTCTATTTAGATCTTCTGCCCATTTTTGGATTGGGGTGTTTCTTTCTTTGATATTGAGCTGAATGAGCTGTTTATATATTTTGGAGATTAATCCTTTGTCCGTTGATTCATTTGCAAATATTTTCTCCCATTCTGAGGGTTGTCTTTTCGTCTTCTTTATGGTTTCCTTTGCTGTGCAAAAGCTTTGAAGTTTCATTAGGTCCCACTTGTTTATTTCTGTTTTTATTTCCATTACTCTAGGAGGTGGATCGAAAAAGATCTTGCTGTGATTTATGTCAAAGAGTGTTCTTCCTATGTTTTCCTCTAAGAGTTTTATAGTGGCCAGTCTTATATTTAGGTCTCTAATCCATTTTGAGTTTATTTTTGTGTATGGTGTTAGGGAGTATTCTAATTTCATTCTTTTACATGTGGCTGTCCAGTTTTCCCAGCACCACTTATTGAAGAGACTGTCTTTTCTCCATTGTATATCTTTGCCTCCTTTGTCATAGATTAGTTGACCATAGGTGCGTGGGTTAATCTCTGGGCTTTCTATCTTGTTCCATTGATCTATGTTTCTGTTTTTGTGCCAGTACCATATTGTCTTGATTACTGTAGCTTTGTAGTATAGTCTGAAGTCAGGGAGTCTGATTCCTCCAGCTCCATTTTTTTGCCTCAAGACTGCTTTGGCTATTCGGGGTCTTTTGTGTCTCCATACAAATTTTAAGATGATTTGTTCTAGCTGCGTAAAAAATGCCATTGGTAATTTGATAGGGATTGCATTGAATCTGTAGATTGCTTTGGGTAGTATACTCATTTTCACAATGTTGATTCTTCCAATCCAAGAACATGGTATATCTCTCCATCTGTTGGTATCATCTTTAATTTCTTTCATCAGTGTCTTATAGTTTTCTGCATACAGGTCTTTTGTCTCCCTAGGTAGGTTTATTCCTAGGTATTTTATTCTTTTTGTTGCAATGGTAAATGGGAGTGTTTCCATAATTTCTCTTTCAGATTTTTCATCATTAGTGTATAGGAATGCAAGAGATTTCTGTGCATTAATTTTGTAACCTGCAACTTTACCATATTCATTAATTAGCTCTAGCAGTTTTCTGGTGGCAGTTTTAGGATTCTCTATGTATAGTATCATGTCATCCGCAAAAAGTGACAGTTTTACTTCTTCTTTTCCAATTTGTATTCCTTTTATTTCTTTTTCTTCTCTGATTGCCGTGGCTAGGACTTCCAGAACTATGTTGAATAATAGTGGTGAGAGTGGACATCCTTGTCTCGTTCCTGATCTTAGAGGAAATGCTTTCAGTTTTTCACCATTGAGAATGATGTTTGCTGTGGGTTTGTCATATATGGCCTTTATTATGTTGAGGTAGGTTCCCTCTATGCCCACTTTCTGGAGAGTTTTTATCATAAATGGGTGTTGAATTTTGTCAAAAGCTTTTTCTGCATCTATTGAGATGATCATATGGTTTTTATTCTTCAATTTGTTAATATGGTGTATCACATTGATTGATTTGCGTATATTGAAGAATCCTTGCATCCCTGGGATAAATCCCACTTGATCGTGGTGTATGATCCTTTTAATGTGTTGTTGGATTCTGTTTGCTAGTATTTTGTTGAGGATTTTTGCATCTATATTCATCAGTGATATTGGTCTGTAATTTTCTTTTTTTGTAGTGTCTTTGTCTGGTTTTGGTATCAGGGTGATGGTGGCCTCATAGAATGAGTTTGGGAGAGTTCCTTCCTCTGCAATTTTTTGGAAGAGTTTGAGAAGGATGGGTGTTAGCTCTTCTCTAAATGTTTGATAGAATTCACCTGTGAAGCCATCTGGTCCTGGACTTTTGTTTGTTGGAAGATTTTTAATCACAGTATCAATTTCATTACTTGTGATTGGTCTGTTGATATTTTCTGTTTCTTCCTGATTCAGTCTTGGAAGGTTATACCTTTCTAAGAATTTGTCCATTTCTTCCAGGTTGTCCATTTTATTGGCATAAAGTTGCTTGTAGTAGTCTCTTAGGATGTTTTGTATTTCTGCGGTGTCTGTTGTAACTTCTCCTTTTTCATTTCTGATTTTATTGATTTGAGTCCTCTCCCTCTTTTTCTTGATGAGTCTGGCTAATGGCTTATCAATTTTGTTTATCTTCTCAAAGAACCAACTTTTAGTTTTATTGATCTTTGCTATTGTTTTCTTTGTTTCTATTTCATTTATTTCTGCTCTGATCTTTATGATTTCTTTCCTTCTGCTAACTTTGGGTTTTGTTTGTTCTTCTTTCTCTAGTTTCTTTAGGTGTAAGGTTAGATTGTTTACTTGAGATTTTTCTTGTTTCTTTAGGTAGGCTTGTATAGCTATAAACTTCCCTATTAGAACCACTTTTGCTGCATCCCATAGGTTTTGGGTCGTCGTGTTTTCATTGTCATTTGTCTCTAGGTATTTTTTTATTTCCTGTTTGATTTCTTCAGTGATCTCTTGGTTATTTAGTAACGTATTGTTTAGCCTCCATGTGTTTGTCTTTTTTACGTTTTTTTCCCTGTAATTCATTTCTAATCTCATAGCGTTGTGGTCAGAAAAGATGCTTGATATGATTTCAATTTTCTTAAATTTACTGAGGCTTGATTTGTGACCCAAGACGTGATCTATCCTGGAGAATGTTCCGTGTGCACTTGAGAAGAAAGTGTAATCTGCCGTTTTTGGATGGAATGTCCTATATATATCAATTAAATCTATCTGGTCTATTGTGTCATTTAAAGCTTCTGTTTCCTTATTTATTTTCATTTTGGATGATCTGTCCATTGGTGTAAGTGAGGTGTTAAAGTCCCCCACTATTCTTGTGTTACTGTCGATTTCCTCTTTTATAGCTGTTAGCAGTTGCCTTATGTATTGAGGTGCTCCTATGTTGGGTGCATATATATTTATAATTGTTATATCTTCTTCTTGGATTGATCCCTGGATCATTATGTAGTGTCCTTCCTTGTCTCTTGTAACATTCTTTATTTTAAAGTCTATTTTATCTGATATGAGTATAGCTACTCCAGCTTTCTTTTGATTTCCATTTGCATGGAATATCTTTTTCCATCCCCTCACTTTCAGTCTGTATGTGTCCCTAGGTCTGAAGTGGGTCTCTTGTAGACAGCATATATATGGGTCTTGTTTTTGTATCCATTCAGCCAGTCTATGTCTTTTGTTTGGGGCATTTAATCCATTCACGTTTAAGGTAATTATCGATATGTATGTTCCTATGACCATTTTCTTCATTGTTTTGGGTTTGTTTTTGTAGGTCCTTTTCTTCTCTTGTGTTTCCCACTTAGAGAAGTTCCTTTAGCATTTGTTGTGGAGCTGTTTTGGTGGTGCTGAATTCTCTTAGCTTTTGCTTGTCTGTAAAGCTTTTGATTTCTCCGTCAAATCTAAGTGAGATCCTTTCCGGGTAGAGTAATCTTGGTTGTAGGTTCTTCCCTTTCATCACTTTAAGTATATCATGCCACTCCCTTCTGGCTTGCAGAGTTTCTGCTGAGAAATCAGCTGTTAACCTTATGGGAGTTCCCTTGTATGTTATTTGTCATTTTTCCCTTGCTGCTTTCAATAATTTTTCTTTGTCTTTAATTTTTGCCACTTTGATTACTATGTGTCTCGGCGTGTTTCTCCTTGGGTTTATTCTGTATGGGACTCTCTGCGCTTCCTGGACTTGGGTGGCTATTTCCTTTCCCATGTTAGGGAAGTTTTCGACTATAATCTCTTCAAATATTTTCTCTGGTCCTTTCTCTCTCTCTTCTCCTTCTGGGACCCCTATAATGCGAATGTTGTTGCGTTTAATGTTGTCCCAGAGGTCTCTTAGGCTGTCTTCATTTCTTTTTATTCTTTTTTCTTTAGTCTGTTCCGCAGCAGTGAATTCCACCATTCTGTCTTCCAGGTCACTTATCCATTCTTCTGCCTCAGTTATTCTGCTATTGATTCCTTCTAGTGTAGTTTTCATTTCAGTTATTGTATTGGTCATCTCTGTTTGTTTGTTCTTTAATTCTTCTAGGTCTTTGTTAATCATTTCTTGCATCTTCTCAATCTTTGCCTCCATTCTTATTCCGAGGTCCTGGATCATCTTCACTATCATTATTCTGAATTCTTTTTCTGGAAGGTTGCCTATCTCCACTTCATTTAGTTGTTTTTCTGGGGTTTTTTCTTGTTCCTTCATCTGGTACATAGCCCTCTGCCTTTTCATCTTCTCTGTCTTTCTGTAACTGTGGTTTTTGGTCCACAGGCTGCAGGATTGTAGTTTTTCTTGCTTCTGTTGTCTGCCCTCTGGTGGTTGAGGCTAAGAGCAGATTAAAATTCTTGAAAACTATAATCATCTTCTGTTTATTATGGGATGTGCTGTGGCACTGTGCTTCTGACTCACACACTCAAGTGGGTGCTTGATGAATGCTTTTGTTTATTTTTGAAACAAAGGTGTGAATTAGGGTTGTCTTTCTGGGGAAGTGAAGCAAGGTCAGTGAGTATTGAGAACTATAGCTCTCCTTACAAGCATTATTTGTATCCGAATTTCTTGTCTTGTTCCAGTTCCCACCATTTCCCCCCTTATGCTTCATTCTCTTGCAGAATCAAACCACATTTTGTCTGAAAACACCCTGTCTCTTTGCTTTTGCTTGTGTTGTTCCTGCTTCCTGTAATGCCTTGATGTGTGTGTGTGTGTGTGTGTGTGTGTGTGTGTGTGTACATGCATGTGTGTAGAGGTGGGAGGAAATGATAATATGAAGTAAAAAAGTCATTTTTTATAAATAATAAAAGCTAACAGTTATATAGTGCTGACTCTATTACTGATGCTGTTATAAATGCTTTAAAATATGAACTTATTTGATTCTTACAACAACTTTCTGGCTGAGCTAATTTTTTTATTTCCACTGTTTTAGATAAAAAGCCACAAAAGCAGAGAGGTCAATTAATTTGCCCAAAATCATACAACCTGAAGTAACAGTAGGCAAGGTAGCAACTACAACAGAGTTAAATCCTGGCAGAAGGCTCGTGTCCACTTAAACTATGCCACTTCCCAGATGTACTGGCTAGGAAGAACCATTTTGGCTCCATAAAGGTGAAACAATATTTTGTCCATATTTTCTTTCTTTTTCAGACTTAGTCATCTTCAAAAGCAAAATCCTTTAAGTTTTATAAACTTTTGACTAGGCTTGACAAAATATCTTAGCTTTCATTTCTGGCAGAAGAGTAAAACAAACAAACAATGCATATATGTGTAAGTGAAAATTAACTGGTAAATGAATCTGCCATACCTATTTTAAGGCAATTTATTTATCAATGCATTATTTTTTAGAAAATTCTTTCTAAGATGACCAGTGAAGGAATTTTACATATGTAGTCTTAAAATGTATTGGCATCTTTGATACCTCAAAATGCTTTAGGTGTTTTTTAAAAAAGATTTATAATAATGTACATGAGAATTTTTTTCTGTGTGTATTAAGAGAATAAACTATTTGGTTAATATTTCTGTAAGGGAGTTTCTTAAAGTATTGAAAAATTCTCATAAGAGTCAGTCCTTGAATGGCTGATGGAATATGAAAACTTAAGTGTCTAGTTTAATACAACTTACAGGGAACCGAGAATGTTTTAGTAGAATTACTACATAAATTTTATTTAGCTGGTAGATATAATCAGACAAAATACTTTCAAATATTTTATTCTATCCATGAAAATCAATTTTGTCATTTTAAAGATGTCATTGACAGTACTTTTATTATCTTTTAAACAACCTTACTGAATATTTTTCTTTTAAAGCTAATTTTATTTGAACTTTTCATTTTATTTTCTTTCCTCTTAGAATACCCTAAAAGATCTTGATAAAACCCAGTCTATATCTTTCTTGGCTTTGCAACTTTCTAGAATGCTTAAATACATCTTTTATATCTGTAAAATGCACCCTTAACATCCTGTCCCTTTTTTCTATTTAATAACAATAATGATAATGATACTATATAAAAAGATTAATTCCTGTTTGGTGGTTGAGACACGTCTAAATCACTCCTCCATACCACTTGGTTTTCTAATTCAGCTTGTTCATTATATTTAGATTTTGTTTTAATAACTTTCCTAGAAGCCACACTCCATAGATAAGTTTTTTTCAACTGAGAATAAGACGGGCATGTAAAACTTCAGAAACATTGGTTCTAGCTCAATTATTGTGATTATTTATTTTCATGACATTAATTTTTCTTAATTCCACTGTTACTCTTTCCTGTAATTAATTTTTCACTAACCCTCAAGGGATCTTGTCTCTTTCTTACAAATAAACTTTTTAAATACCAAGTTACTCCAATTTTCTAATCAAAATGTTCACACTCCTAATATAGAATACATTAGGATCCTAATTTTCTGTCCTGCCTCAGATCCCATCTTTGCATCTTATACTTAACTTCCTGAGCAGAATTGCACCACACTTTCTCTGAAACCGATTTTGCGTTTGCCCCTATTGTTCTTACCTCCCAGAATACTCATCTTCTTGTCTTGTTAATCTCTTATTTATCCTTTAAAATTCAGATCAAATTCCACCACTTTAAGAAACCCATTGCTAATTTCCTTAAATTTAGCTGACAACTCTGCTATGTTAATCACTATCCCCTGTGTAAACTTCTATTTTAGAATTAACACATACTAAACAGTGAGTTCATTGCAGTCAGGATCATATTTTATTCATTATAAGGTCTTTGGGGATTAATAGAGTGTCTGGTACACCTTCATCACGGTAAGTATAATATTTCCCATTTAATAGTGCTTACTAGCGGCCAGGAAATACACTATACCCTTTAGATGATTGACTTCACTTAACATAGAATCCCTATGAGGTGGGCATCATTCTCACCCCTGATTTACTGATGAAAAAAAAAGTCAGACGATGGACTGACTTGCCCAAGGTCATATAATAGTGAATGGTGGGGCCACAGTTTGAACTTAGATTATCTGGCTCTTGAGAGAGCCTCTGTCTTTACTCACCATGTTTGAAGACATACCAAGAAACTTGTGGTGCATTATCTTTCTAGAAACAAACCTAGAATCTAGTACAGCAAAAATTACTGAACTTATTGAAAAGGTATCAAGGATAAAGACTGTAAGATTAAGTCAGTGAAAAAGAAAACAATTGGCTTTCTTATTATTTACATATAAATTTCTTATCATGGATAATTATTTGGTATTCTAAGAAATGCTATGACAGGGAATGAACATTGCTGAGCTTGGTTCTCAATGCAAAAGAAAGACCTTTGGAGTTTGACAGAACTGATTTGCACTTAGCTCTGCAATTTAAGGGTTGTTTGACTTTGAATGCGTTGTAGTAGCAAAGCCTGTTTTATTTTTTTGGACTTAAGTCCAAATTTTTTATTGAGGTATGATTCACAATTTTAAAGGTTATATTCCATTTTTAGTTACTATATAATATTGGCTATATTCCCTGTTTTGTACAATATATCCTTATAGCGTTTTTTTTTTTTTTTTTTTTTTAGTGGGTGAATTGTGCCTTGCGCACTGTTTTATTTTATTTTATTTTTTAACATCTTTATTGGAGTATAATTGCTTTACAATGGTGTGTTAGCTTCTGCTGTATAACAAAGTGAATCGGCTATACATAAACATATATCCCCATATTTCCTCCCTCTTGTGTCTCACTCCCACCCTCCCTATCCCACCCCTCTAGGTGGAAAGCACCCAGCTGATCTCCCTGTGCTAAGCCGCTGCTTCCCACTAGCTATCTATTTTACATTTGGTAGTGTATATATGTCCATGCCACTCTCTCACTTCGTCCTAGCTTACCCTTTCCCCTTCCCGTGTCCTGAAGCCCATTCTCTACGTCTGCATCTTTATTCCTATCCTGCCCCTAGGTTCTTCAGAACAACTTTTTTTTTTAGATTCTATATATATGTGTTAGCATACGGTATTTGATTTTCTTTCTGACTTACTTCACTCTGTATGACAGGCTCTAGGTCCATCCACCTCACTACAGATAACTCAATTTTGTTTCTTTTTATGGCTGAGTAATATTCCACTGTATATATGTGCCACATCTTCTCTATCCATTCATCTCAATAGACACTTAGGTTGCTTCCATGCTCTGGCTATTGTAAATAGAGCTGCAATGAACATTGTGGTACATGATTCTTTTTGAATTATGGTTTTCTCAGGGTATATGCCCAGTAGTGGGATTGCTGGGTCATATGGTAACTCTATTTTTAGTTTGTTTTTTTTTTTTAAAGTGACTGTCACTTTTTTTAAAAATTAATTAATTAATTTATTTATTTATGGCTGTGCTGGGTCTTCGTTTCTGTGCGAGGGCTTTCTCTAGTTGCGGCAAGTGGGGGCCACTCTTCATCGCGGTGCGCGGGTCTCTCACTATTGCGGCCTCTCTTGTTGCAGAGCACAGGCTCCAGACGCGCAGGCTCAGTAATTGTGGCTCATGGGCCCAGCTGCTCCGCGGCATGTGGGATCTTCCCAGACCAGGGCTCGAACCCATGTCCCCTGCATTGGCAGGCAGACTCTCAACCACTGCGCCACCAGGGAAGCCCTATTTTTAGTTTTTTAAGGAACCTCCATACTGTTCTCCATAGTGGCTGTATCAATTTACATTCCCACCAACAGCGCAAGAGGGTTCCCTTTTCTCCACACCCTCTCCAGCATTTATTGTTTGTAGATTTTTTGATGATGGCCATTCTGACCGGTGTGAGGTGAAACCTCATTGCAGTTTTGATTTGCACTTCTCTAATGATTAGTGATGTTGAGCATCCTTTCATGTGTTTGTTGGCAATCTGTATATCTTCTTTGGAGAAATGTCTATTTAGAT
Source organism: Balaenoptera acutorostrata (assembly GCF_949987535.1). Taxonomy (NCBI): domain Eukaryota; kingdom Metazoa; phylum Chordata; class Mammalia; order Artiodactyla; family Balaenopteridae; genus Balaenoptera; species Balaenoptera acutorostrata. The sequence goes on along the minus strand of NC_080080.1, from coordinate 27,654,113 downwards.
CTTCTGCCCATTTTTGGATTGGGTTGTTTGTTTTTTGATATTGAGCTGCATGAGCTGCTGTATATTTTGGAGATACATCCTTTGTCAGTTGCTTCGTTGGCAAATATTTTCTCCCATTCTGAGGGTTGTCTTTTTGTGTTGTTTATGGTTTCTTCTGCTGTGCAAAAGCTTTTAAGTTTCATTAGGTCCTATTTGTTTATTTTTGTTTTTATTTCCACTACTCTAGGAGGCATTTTTCACAGAACTAGAACAAAAAATTTCACAATTTGTATGGAAACACAAAAGACCCTGAATAGCCAAAGCAATCTTAAGAAAGAAAACCAGAGCTGGAGGAATCAGGCTCCCTGACTTCAGACTATACTACAAAGCTACAGTCATCAAGACTGTGGCACAAAAACAGAAATATAGATCAATGGAACAGGATAGAAAGCCCAGAGATAAACCCACACACATATGGTCACCTTATCTTTGATAAAGGAGGCAAGAGTATACAGTGGAGAAAAGACAGCCTCTTCAATAAGTGGTGCTGGGAAAGCTGGACAGCTACATGTAAAAGAATGAAATTAGAACACTCCCTAACACCATACACAAAAATAAACTCAAAATGGATTAAAGACCTAAATTTAATGCCAGACACTATAAAACCCTTAGAGGAAAACATAGGAAGAACACTCTATGACATACATCACAGCAAAGCCTGTTTTAAATGCTTACACACACACTCTCCACCAAGCATGCAGAAGTTCAGCACCTACCATTCTAAGTGTCTAGACAGGCATTTACACCTCTGACTTTGTAATTAGAGAAATTATGCCTTTCCTCAGTTCAAAGAAATTTTGGAGATCAGAGATGCATTATTTTCTTAAAATCATTTGTTGTTTATCAATCTTAATATCTTTTCATCCTTGCTTTCCTGTCATACTCAAGGGAATTGCAAATGGCAGCAACCAATTCTCACCATTTTCTACAGCCTGATGAAATGTAGCTTCTGCTACCACCTTCTCTTTAATTGATAGCAATGGGAGAGCAATTGTATAAAATATTTGTACTGACTAATGAACAAGTGGTCAGGAGTCATTGCAAGAGCCATCAGATTCTGCAGATTCTATAAATTTGTACCAAACCAACAAACCGTTAGAGCTGTCAAAGTGTGGGATTATTGACTTCTGTGTGTCCTTACAATCTTATCCATTAAATGGCTGGATTTTGTGGCAGGAGGTGAGAGATTAATGATGTAAAACAATCAGAAACTAGGACTCAAATAGTATTCCTGCTGTAATGAGTAGCTACTTTATTAAATATAATAAACATGTTTTAAGTAGCAAGTGGCTGAAATTTTTATAGGTAAAACTAATAATAAGAATATTAACATTTTATTGACTATAGGGGAAATATGGTACAATTATTAAGATTTATACTAATCTGTTAACCAAGGAATCAAAAGGAAACAAAATATGAGTATTTAATCTCCTTGAGACTTAGATCATGATCTTTAAAATTGGGATGGTAATACTTCTCTTTAAGAGCTATTATAAAGAGTAAACCAAAAATATGCCTAAAAGGTGCCTTAGTACAGTACTTAGTACATTGTTGGAAATCAATACTCTTTAGTCTCTTTTTTTCTTAATACAAACAATGAGCATTGGAATGAAAGAGGTTAACATAGAGACGCTTTTTTTTCAGCTTTGGAAATTAGCTAAGAGCCATTAGCTGTGACTCTTAACAGAAAATCCTTTTATAAGCCCTGGGCTCTGAAGTCCTGGACTAAGCAATACTACCTTGTAAATAGTGGGAACTAAAAATAAAACCTTGAAATAAATGGTCCCCTAATGCATGCACTTTTTCTTCATTTATGTTTTTGGTTTTGGTAGTTAAGGAAAATAGCTCTTTGTGAAATGATTAGGAGTATCCAAAGCAAAGTGTAAGCATTTCAGCTATATTACAACACAAGGAACTTTTATGGTATTTTAGGAAACACAACAGTTGCTTAAACAGATAATTGGGATGTAGAAATTATTATTGTATTATTCACATGACATTCAAATATGAAATGAAAATGTAAAGATAGAGAACAGATTATTCCTTGCCAGGAATTAAGGATAGGAGGGCTGAGGGGGTGTGTATGGCTATAAAGGAGTAGCATGAGGGAGCCTTGTGTTGATGGTATAGCTCAGTATGTTGAGTTTGGTGATAGTTACAGGAGGCTGCACATCTGATAAAATTGCACAGAGCTGCACACACAAACATATGAATACATACACACACAGACAAATGATTGCATTTATAACTGAAAGAACATGGATAATCTCTGTGGATTGTACCGATGTTAATTTCCTGGCATTAATATTGCACTGAAATTATGCAGCATGTAAATATAGAGAGATGCTAGGTAAAGGATGCATGGCAATAACCTGTACATTTCTTTGCAACTTCCTACATATCTATAATTATTTTGAAATGAAAAGTTAAAAAACATGATAATAGGTGGAATATGCAGGGACTTACTATTTTCCAAGCATGCAGTGAGCACAATATATCCATTATCATTTTTAAGTTTTACAACATCTATTTAAGTTAAAAAACTGTTACTATTTCCCTTTTACAAGTAAGGGAAATGAGATGTTGAACAGTAAAATAACTTACTGAGAAACATATAGCCAAACAGAAGAACCAACATAAGCATTTCAATTTTATCCCATATTTTTGAGGAAATGAATCTTTGTAGCTAAATACAGAATCTCACAATAGACAAAAACCATTGATTCTGATAAATCGTACATCCTGTCATGTAGATGGCCAGTCTTGTCAGTGACTAGTTTGATATCCATTGACGTGACAGTGGTCAATATAATGTTTTACCAGTCTTAGTTACTGAAGTTGATTTCTCAGAGTTTACATGTTGAGGTTTATAGTAGGTTACACATTCTTCCATAAAGGCATTAAATGATATTTACCATCAGGAAGCATTAGTGAAGCTTTATTTCAAATTAATTCTTGTCTAATCTGTTTTTATTAATGAATCTGTTTTTATTAATGAAATGTTCTATTAAAATATATAATGGCTCTTAGAGCCTCTTGGACTCAGGAGATCCAAAACTTTGAAACTAAATGTTCAATGTAGGTGGAAGGAAAATAATTCCCAGTATGGAGATATGGTGAGCTACTTAAATACAGATTATAATATTTTAAAAAATTATGGTCAGTAAATTTGATAATTTTTCTTTTTTTAAAGTTTATTGTGGTAAGAACTTTTAACATAAGCTCTACCTTACTAACAGATTTTTAAGTGTACAATAGCTAAGTTGTGGAAACAACCTAAATGTCTGTTAATAGATAAATTAATTAAAATGTGTGTATACATACAATGAAATACTACTCAGCCTTACAGAGAAGGAAATCCTGCAGTATGCAATAACATGGGTGAACATTGAGGACATTATTCTAAGTGAAATTAGCCAGTCACAGATGAATTCTAGGCAATGTTAAGTGAGATGATTACTGTTGGTTCACATAGGAAAAATTTTATTCCTGAATATTTACCCAAAACATAGATTAAAAGATTTTTCTGGAAATAAAATTGGTTTACAAGGGAGAAAAGACTGTCTTACTTTGTATACAGTTTGAATGTGGGTCCAATAGCTAATTTAGTTGTGTGAGATTTTCACTAGTGTCATTTACCTCTCACAATTTACTGAGTATGGAGTGATGTGTGTGGAGTGATAAAAATGACAGGTAATTAAGATTCAAAATAGATTTTAATTAATTTTACTAAAAATAAATCAGCTTTTAAAATACTAAAGTGTAACTTGATGAGTGAGGAAGACCAGGTATGGAGAAGGCAGAGTGTCATGGTTAATTGTGGTCATTCCTGTATACCAAGGAGTTTAAGTTAAAGTAGGGCTAAGCTTGTTATAATAGTTATCATTTTTTCAACGTTACCATGTACCAAAGACTAAGTGCTTTCAAGGCATGACCTTATTTAATCCTCACAATAATCCTGAGAAACAGCTGCAATTAGTATCTCCATTTTAGATATGAAGAAACTGAAAGTTATGGACACTATGTGAATTGTCCATTGTTACTTTAATAATCAAAATGCTGTTTAAACTTTTGTAACAAGAACCAGAATAATAGAAGTTCAAGACTGATGATATGGTAGCCCCTGCAGGAGTATAAGATGGCAGCTTTAGCTCCTGCCATTGTGTCTTAATCCCTTCAATGGGAAGAATGGAAGAAGGAAATGCAGAAAATTCTCCTTTCCTTTTAAGAAATGAACCAGGCGTTTGCTTATATTATATTCGCTCACACTCCATTGTCCAGAATACAGAAACATGTCCATACCTAGTTGGAAGGGCTGAAAACAGTCTTTAGCTGAGTGGCTATGTTCTAGGCAAAACTATTTTTTCAGAAGTGGAGAACAGATACCGGGGGTACACAGTCATCTCTTTGAAAGCAAATTACTACCATGGATCAAATGTATATGTACCCTTCTTCCCACACACAGAACATACTCAACCCTTCTCCAAGTAACAATCCCAAAGGCCATCGTTACTGTATCCAGTTCAAAGTCTAGGAATAAGTTGCCATTCTTTCCATTATGTCTGGATATCGATCCTCATGGTCTGACCCACTACAAAATAAAAGTTATCTGCTGATCCTCACCCACAACCAGCATACACCTAGTATAGAATAACAGATTAAGAACAGGATTGCTGCCATAAAACTGCTATTGAGAAGTGGAAAGAATGAAAACAGACATTAATCACTATTCCATAGTAATTAGCAAATCCCATTGAGCAGAAATTACAAAAATCATCTGCTCTGCGTTCTTCAGAAATGAAATAACAGCCTTGGCTGCCAGATCTGGTGGTCTCTGAGTCTGTACTCCAGGAGTATAGGTGGGACTCCCTTGTACATTGTCCCCCCTGGACTTGCTTTACACTCTAAGAGGTTGTTACTTGTTCCTTGTACATGTCCATTGGAGAGAATTAATTTCTTGTGGGCTGTAGAGCTTTTAATTTGATTTCTATTGGCAAGGTTTTAGGACTTGGGATTGTTTTGTGAGCAGTAACAGGCTTGTGGTTCCTTTGGCAAAACAAATACAAAAAAATTGGAAGCCTTCATGCACATACATTTCCAGATAGTTTCATATATACAAAAGTGTTCTTAATCATAGCATGTTCCTAAGAGCTGCTTCAAAATCCTCCAGAGATTTTGTGAAAACAGTGCGGGTGTAGAAAAGCTGACATCACCCTTTGGAAGTGGGTGTGGTTCTTCCTTGACTGGAATCTCTAATGACTTCCTGGTATATTTAGCTTCATCTCTTACCTTCGTTTTCCCTAGTTTACCATCTCTCTTCACTTGATCCTAACCACTTTGTTTGATTTTTCTAAAGTCTTTTTCTTCTTTTAGTCTTTCAGCAAATATCTGAGGTGCCTATTCCATGCAAGGCACAGTGCTAGGCACTGAGGATATAATGATGAACAGGTGTGATTTCTACTCCCATGGAGTTTACTGTCTGGTTGGGAGTAAGACAGTAAACAGAAGAACATTTTAATTTTGATTTAAATATTATTCTAATAAAGTACACAATAAAAAAGTTTAGTGAATTCAAACACTAATGACTTTTAATATCCAATTTCGACACAATTTTGATCTATTCTTTACCCTGTTAAAGAATCAATTGTCTCTCCTCAATTCTTCTAATACCTGCTCTTATCACTAGTCACGTTCATGATGTTCAGGTCTCAGTTTGGCTTGAGGAATAAATAGTCTCATTCATTTCCTCTAGAAAATAAAGTACAACATTAGTTTTTCATTGGGACTGTTATATAATCAATAAACACTCTTTTGTTATTGATTAAAGACTGTAATGTATCCTTAAGTGAAATTTAACTTGATTAAATTCTATATGCTTTCCATTAATCTCTTAATAGCGTACTCAAAGACTACAATTATCGGAAAAGAAATTTTTCCCCTTTAATCTTTGAAGCTATCCCCTAAAATTTATGCTTTTAGCAGGTATCACCTTAAGAACTAGGATTACTGTCAAAGACTACTGTGAACAATATTCACACTTGTACTTCAGTTTGACAACTATAAAGATATTTTTGTTATGCACTGTAGATTCACTTGGTGTTTTTACATCTGAAGTGCATTTTTCCCTAACTGCCACATGCAGTTTCTATGGTTACAGGCTAATTCCATTTCTATTTTTGCCTTTACGAGACCATACTGCTATACATGGAATCAAAGCCAAGAAGAACTTAGCCCTAATGCTTCCTCTTTGGATTTTGTTTTTAATACAACAATCTTCAGTACAAGATTGGTTTCATGTTATGAATCTATTAACTATGATTAACTGTAATCCTTTGGAAAGTAAATTCATGGAATTTTCCTCCTCTTTCTTATCTGTCTACCACAAAGACTGCATTTGTGGTGGGGCCTCGTTAGTCATTTACCAAGGTTCCAGTGTCTCATATAAGACTTGTGCCAGAAAAACCATCCTTCTAAAAGCACAGTGTGACTGTTAATTTTCTTTCTTCTGTGAATCTATTTTTCCCTATTTTGAGAAGAAAAAAACTTTAAAAAACTCACATTTTTCTTTATTATATTACTTCTAATCTTAACTATTCCTTTCCCAAATAATTTGAAGCTACTGTCTGATAGACAAAATTCTTGTTGCTGGTGATTAAAGCAAACAAAAATACTATCTCCTGCTTTAGCAAGGCCTATAATTCATATAAATAGTGATAAAAGTGAGCCAAATCAGTATGATAGGATCCTATTCAACAAGACATGATCAATGAGGGTTGATTTTCTTATGTTGAACATCTTTCATTTCTTGGGTAACTCTCACTTGGTCAAGTTGTATAATCTTTTTAATATGCTTCTGGATTTGGCTTGCTAGCATTTTGTTCAGAATTTTTACATCTGTTTTTATAAGAGATTTTGGTCTGTATTTTTCTTTTCTTCTGATGCTTTGTCTTCAGTAGCAGTATCAGGGTAAAGCTGGCTTCATAGAATGAGTTAGAAAGTGTTCCTTCCGTTTTTTTATTTTTAGTTTTAGAAAGAGTTTGAGAAGGATTGATGTTAGTTATTAAATGTTTGGTAGAATTGACCAGTAAAGCCATCTGGTCCTAGACTTTCCCTGGCCCTGAATTTTTCTTTGTTGGGAGATTTTTGATTGTTGATTCAATCTCTTTACTTGTTATAGATCTATTGGGATTTTCCATTCCTTCTTCAATCAGCTTAGGCAATTTGTGTGTTTCCAGGAATTTTTCCATTTCTTTTAGGTTATCTACATTTTTTTTTTTTTAACATACAACTGTTCATAGTATTCCCTCATACTCTTTATTTCTGAAAGGTCAATAGTTTATCCCCACTTTCATTTCTGATTTTAGTTGTTCATGTCTTCTCTCTTTTTTCTTTGTCAGTCTAAAGTTTTGTCAGAAATAAAGAAATATTTTAAAAAATCTATTATATATTGAACTTTCTAATGGATGGTTATCAAATTCTGAGTAAGGGAATGTTATTGATACTTAGTAAACTGGGGTCAGGATAGATAAGAAATATTCTAAAAAGTAAAGATTTAGGGAGACTAATTTTAGAAGAATCATTAATACCAAGCAGACAATTAATAATCATAATTTTCACAATCTCTCATTCTGATGACTCTAGTTGTAAAGTAAAAAAAAATGACTTAGAAAAAGCTGAGTTTAATATGGCATAATTCGCAATAAGATTTCTTAGGAGATATTTAGAAAAAATCTAGACTTTGTTGATTTGAGCCCACAAGTCTTCATGACCATAAAGCAGAAGAATATCAATGGAAGAATTAATAATAATTCTGTATGCAATACTAAGCTTTTTCAAAGAAGTACCTGCTATATAAATGAACCAAAGATGGTCTTTGTATATCGGTCCTTAAGTGTTACTCCTTCATAGCAAGATGAGCTCAAAAGCCCTCTGCTGCCAAGTTCAAAATTTTATACATACAATTGCTTTAAACATAGCTCATACTAGCAGACTTTTAGCCTTATGGCCTGCCTGATTTGCATCTCTGGAGAAACTATGCCCAATATCTACTAGCCATAGGGTAGATAAACTCTCAGGCTATAAAGACCCAAACTACTGCTGCCCTTCTGGGCTCTCTAACCCAGACACTCCACACCATGTTGCTGAGCAACATCCATCTAGATACACTGAAGTCCTTATCTGATCCCTCTCTCCCCTAAGAGTTTTCTTGCTCTCCTCCTCTGGATTGTATCCCCCTCCTCAACATTATAACCTCTGGACAATCTCTTGCTATGGGAGACCTCACCTGAATGTAAACCTGTTAGAGTGTCACTCAGATAAACTTGTGTGTGCTACTGCCTCTGCGTAGTTACATCTTTTCGTTGATCAGCCCAAATCCTGAGACTCCCTTATAGTACCTTCTATTAGATAGGGGTGGCAGACCTCCACACATTTTCATTGTAAAAACAAACATACAATTCATAACAAAAGAGAGGCCGACTTGGGTTTTGTATGTAGAAATTGCATGTGCAAAAGTCTCGCTGTGAGAAGCGAGAAAGAATTTGACACTTTTGAGGGGCTGAGAGGTGGCAAGTGCACCTGGAGCATAGTGTATGAGGTAGCAAGTAGCACACAGTGAAGCTGGAGAGATTGGTGAGGCCAGACTGTTTAAGGCCTAATAAATCGTGATAAAGAGGTTGCATTTTTATTCCATGTACAATAGGAAGCCACTGAAGATTTTACTTAGGGAAATGACATAATCTAATGATGCTATAATAATCTTTTAATGATGAATGTAAAAGAAGAAGAATAAAATTTTTATTTAGAGCACAAACTGAGCCAAGTAAGAACATGCATAGAAAAATGAGTCGGTGAAAAAAAAATACAAGAAAAGAAATTGTCTTTTCTTTAAACTTTTTTTTGGTAGTATTTATTTATTTATTGCAGTATTGTAGTGTTGATTGTAGCATTTCAGTATTTATTTATTGTACTAGTTATGTGTTTCATAGCTAGTTAGCAAATATAAAACTGTGCTAACATTTTACTTTTATTTTTTTAACAATTTTATTGGATTATAATTGCTTTACAATGTGTGTTAGTTTCTGCTGTACAACAAAGTGAATCAGCTATACGTATACATATATCCCCTCCTTCCTGAGCCTCCCTCCCTCCCTCCCCATCCCACCCCTCTAGGTCATCACAAAGCACCAATCTGATCTCCCTGTGCTATACAGCAGCTTCCCACTAGCTATCTATTTTACACATGGTAGTGTATATATGTCAGTGCTACTCTCTCAATTTGTCCCACCCTCCCCTTCTTCCCAGCCTGTGTCCAGAAGTCTGTTCTCTATGTTTGCGTCTCTATTCCTGCCCTGCCACTAGGTTCATCAGTACCATTTTTTTAGATTCCATATATATGTGTTAGCATATGGTATTTGTTTTCTCTTTCTGACTTACTCCACTCTGTATGACAGACTTTAGGTCCATCCACCTCACTACAAATGACTCAATAGGAGGACAATAAGAGGGAGAAGGTAAAGCATGGAATTAGGATGATGTAGTAACAGGCTGCAGCATTATCCAGAGAGGCATGTAGGTAGCTTGGACTAGGTGGTTGCAGCGGGCATGGAGACACAAGCTAGGACTTGAGACACGTTGTGCAGAGACAACAGGCTTGCTGGTAGTTTAGATGGTGGATTTTATGAAGAAGTTTTCTGACCTGAGCAACTGTGTGGGTGCTGTTGCCATGTTAAGAAATGAAAAAGAATGTGGGAAGAACACGTTTTAGTTAGTTCTATTTTGAATGTGCTGGGTTACGGTGCCTTTGAAACATCCAAGTAACGATGTTAAGAAAAATGTAAGAACTGGAGCTCTGAAGAGAGTTCATATCAATACGGGATTCATCAGAGTACACAGAATGAGCCTTAAAGGTCAGTCCCAAAGGAGGGTGAAATTAGCATTTTAGGTGGATAAATAAGAAGGTAAGGCATGAAAAAAAAATAGTTATGATTGCACTGTGAAATACTCAATTCTAGCGTAAAGAGTTGGAACTTCAGTTGGGAGGTGACGGGGAGTTATTGAATATTTTGTGCAGGAAGAACCTTATATGAACAGAGATTAATGAATACTAATCTGGCAGTAGTAAGCTGGATAGGTTGAGAGAGAAAACTGAAGTGAGGGATATGAAATATAAAGCAGTTTCATCATTATCAAATTATCAAAGACTTTTAAAAAGTGTGACCCAGCAAATGTGAAAGTAAGTAGAATGTATGATGGCTGAGAATGGGTATTGCTCCAAACTTTTGAGAAAGGAATTTTCTTAAAAAAAAAGAGAGAGATATCATGTATAAGCTCATTCGATTTGTCTCAGAAATATCAATTCAAGGAATTTATATTAAGAGGAAAAAAAATTTTCACAGAACCCTAAAACAGAAAAATTCTTACATACAATCATTACAGTACTCTTTAAATAATAAAAACAGAATAATTAGTTAAATAAATTCTAGTACGTTTACATGAAATAATAATATGAAACCATTAAAACAATGTTTATGTAGTTATTTAACAATGAAGGAAATATTATAATTAGGCAGATTATATAATTAAAAACTAAAAACTAAACTATGTGAAACATTCACAGAAAATGGTATAGTGAGATTAACGATGCCTTCTTCTTTTCCCTTTCTGAATTTTCCATTGTTCAAATAATGACCACAGAGAAGGATTAAAAAAAACTACCAAAAAGGAAAAGCAATTGTAGACATTTAAACTTAAACTAATAAAGGGATGAATCAGTGTGCTGATCTAAATGGAAATATAAGAGCCAATTTGCATAGGAATTATCATTAAAATTTTCAATATTTACTGAGTACTTACTCTGGCCGACATTCTGTTAAACATTTTAAATTCACTATCCTATTTCATTCTCACAATACACTTAAATGATTAAAGCCAATACTATACCCATTTTATAGATAAGAGAGTTTTGTTAAATTGCAACAGGTTCATTTTAGTAAGTTGACATGCCAAGATTCAGATCCATCTCTGTGTAACTCAGAACCACTGTGCAATAAATTTAGGCAGCTCTGAAAGGGGGATGGTTGAAGGTATTGTGATGGATGAGATCAGTAAAAGAAATGAGAAGAGAATCTTGTGGAAAGATCCCGATTCAAGCATGGGAGAAATAAGGAAGTCATTGTTAATGCAAGTTTGCTTGGAACCTGATATCCCGTCCCCGGTGTGGGTGTTTTGCTTGAGTCAGATCATCAACTTAGCATCTCGGACACACTCCTCTCAGTACCAACTCCATTCCTTTTTCTCCAGTAGTTTCCTCTTTCTGACAGGCCTCTACCCTCTGAACCCAGCTGAATGCTAACACTCTTCCTGTTCTCAGCATTGGAGATTTCCCAGAAAACTGCACACCACTCTCAACTTCGTTCAGTGCTCTTATGAGGCTGTGATGTGGAGTTAAAAAAGACAATTCTAGCTTAGATGTATATCATTTTTAATATTACTAAGACGTTAACCTAGGGTTCAACCAGTTCGTGAATTGAAAGTGCAAAATCTGGTTGTATAAATAATTGAGGCTCTTTAAGACCCCTGGTGTACAATTGCTCTGAAGGAGTTAGAGCAGAAAAAACTAGAAAAAAATGTATGTTCTTGTGATACATTTATTAGCTGATGAGTTGAAAAAGAGAGACTGTTAATAAAGTGCATTGATTTACAGATCTTTCAATCAGTCTAGGATATTCTATGCTGCATTAACTTTGGCACAGAAAGTGGAATCAATTTTACTATTCTCAGTTTTCACACCCTATTGTTTTACGCCATTTTGTTTTTCAGATTAAACTCTTCTCCAGCTTTACTGTCTTCAGAGTGAGTACACTGAACAGAAGATAGGAAACATTGTTCAGAAATCACTGTCCTGTGATATTCAGAGCTTTGTATTCATCATTGATCAGTCATTACATAAGGCCAATTAGGACATCTATATCCTTAATCAAGAGTGCAGAGTCTCTCATAGCCAAGATCAACATGTGAAGGCAGAATTAATTGTTCTGGGTGTCATTTATTGATCTTGTGTTATGTGAGGCAGACATGCCCATTTTTATTATCTGCTTAATTGAAAAGCAAAAACACTAATAATAAAGTTCATTGATTTCCAAATTTTCAAAAGCTGGTGACTATGTCACAAAGGCAATCTTTAATTTTCAAACCTTCTTCTGCTGTTAGTTTGGCTTGAATAAACAAGAAGAGGCTCAGTAAATATGACTGGATAACAAGGTTTAGCTTCACCAGGTATACCTATCCCCTTTTGTGGACATAATTTTTGCATGTTAAAGCCATGATCTATCTTAAAAGTAGAGGTAATAACATTTAGATTATTTAAAAACACAACATGATACTTATAAAATTTCTTAGCATCTTTCTTATGTATGAATATTTTTTTCTTTTTTTCCCCTTTGTTGTAAAACATTTGTAATCTTAACAGGAAAAATACATTTATCATCTTTGGTTGTTTGATTGGTGTTATTTAATACTTTTACATTTTTATCCACTCATTTGGTGAATTTCAGAAGCATAAGGATGCCATTTAGTGGCCCACAGGGATGAGTGTGCTTGTTTTTAACGTAATGTATTCATAGTAAGGTAGAATGACTCTACTTGATATAGGGAATATTATCATGGAGCAAAGGAAAATGAGTTCAGAACTCAGGACAGTTCTTATAAAGGTATCAATTATCTGAATTTTCCAACTAAAGTTATTTTCAAGTCTAAGTAGAAAAACATTTATTTTAGGAGACCAAGGTTAAGATTCCATCACTGCTGCTAACTTACCTTGTGAATTCACTTGATGACTTAGTCTGTGCTTCAAACTCTTATTCTATGTCTTAGTCATATCTGAAAAAAAAAAGTGGTTGAACTAGACCTAGGTCAACACATACATGGAGAATATTGCATCAATCTTGCCCACAGCTGGCCATGGAATGTCATTATTTCTCTCCAAAACAAGAACAAGTATCACAATTTTCCTCAGTACAATACTCTTGGCAGCCTTAATGTCAATCAGAGTTCGCATATATGTTGAAACCTGTATAATTATTTGGAATACATTTACTAATGTCTTTCCTGGATCTAAAATTCTATATTCCTGCACAAAGTTTAATATTGACAGTAGTAAAATATTATTTTGACTTAAATTTATGATGCATTTTAACTCTATACCTATTCAATACTCATATCTTAAGATTTGTGACTGTATATTATTAGATACTTATTATTAGATACTATACTTATTAGATACTTATACTAGAATTCTTGAATAATTGGGTCTTTCAACACATAAATATTTAGGACCTGAAGGATATTTTTCACCACTTTAATTAAAGAACAATTAAAATTATTTTACTGATTCTGAGATACAGTTTATTCTCTGACTCATTTAATGCTAAATCTGTCACTGGAGTAATCTAGTGAATCCAGTGTTCCTTTAGGAAATACAGTTCAAATTTGTTTTGCCCTTTGAATTCAAGAATTCACTACTTGCAATCTTTTTGGTTAATGTTTGACCTCTTTTAAGTTTCTTCATAGATTTACCCTATGAGAGTTGCCTGAACTATCTTGACAGGTACTGTACTGGTTTGCTAGAACTGCTATAACAAATTACCTCAACCTTGGTGCATTAAAACAATGCAAATCTATTTTCTTACAGTACTGGAAGGCAGAAGTCAAAATTAGTTCCAAAGGGCCTAAATCAATGTGTCAGCAGGGCTATGGTCCTTTGGGAAGCTCTAGAGGAGAATCCTCTGCCTTGCTTTTTCCAGCGTCAGCAGCTATATTCTTCGCATTCCTTGGCTTGTGGACCCTTCCTCCATCTTCAAAGCCAGCAGCATGGTGTCTTCAAATCTCTCTCTTTCTGCTGAGGTCATCTCATTACCTTTTCTTCTCTCTCTCTGTGTTGCTCTTATAAGGAATATCTCCCTTTGTTTTCCTCTTATAAGGGCACTTGATTATATTTAAACCCACCTGGATAACCCAGGATAATCTCTGCATTTTTAAGTTCCTTAATTTAGTCACACCTGCAAAGTCTCTTTTTAAGGTAACATTCATAGGCTCCAGGGATTAGGATCTAAAAATCTCTTTGGGGGTCATTATTTCAGCTTATCACAGATGCCACAGAGAGACAGTTTATAATATCGAAAATAAGGAAAACAAATTATCTGTCAAGATTCATGAATATATTCATGGTATCTCAAGTTCTGAGGAGGAAATGTCATGACTTTCTAGTTACATACAACTAAAACTGCAATGGTACTATTGCCCTATTGTTGGTTAAAAAATCTTTTAGTGTGATGATATAATTGTATTAAATCATGTTTGTAACCTGAATCTCTTTGTGACTAAGGTTATGTGTATTTTTTTTTAAACCTAGCTGAATTGAGGCATAGTCTATGCCTATGTACATGATCATGTCACAATATTCCACTCGTATTATGATTCATCTTTCTTACACCTACTGTTATGCCAGAAGGGAAATATTCAACCATGGAAAATATGATGGAAAATTTAATTGTCCATTTAACAAATATTTACTGAACATCTTCTATGTACCAGGCACTCCTCTTAGAACTGTGGCTATATGCATAAACCAAATAGTCAAAGTCCCCTGCTATAGTGTTTAAGGGAGGGGGCGGGCAAATTATGCTCAGAGACTGAGATTGTTTTTGCCAGTAGTATATTTAACATAAGTTCATTGCAGGAATTTCACAAGCCAATAGCATACAGGGTAATGTCTCTTAATAAGCCAATAAAGAAATAACATACTCCAAACAAATGAAAAATGAATTACTCTATTGTTCCATGCAAAGGGACATGAAAGGAATAAGTCCAGATTTAGTTGAGATGTACCTTTTCTATGCATTTTGGTTTCTTGGGAGCATCAGCTTTGCCACTGGAGAGCTGACATCCAGCTGCAGGGCAAAAATAAAAGTGCCTTGTTGCTGGAGCACGTTGCTAGGGAACGAGGGCGCTGTGTTGACGGGCAGGCTGATCTCCTTGGGAGGGAGGGGGCTGCTGCACGGTTTGTCCTCACTGCCAATAAAGAAGTCACCTTTATCATGGCAGGAGCTAATGTCCCAAGGTCTTCGGAGAGCGAGATCAGCAAAGGGTAGCTTTGCCCAGAGGGAACCTGAAACTCTCTCGGTATTCATGGCCTGTCTAATCCTTCCCTTGTCTTACTTGCTTCTTCACGAGTTCTTGGTTTACAAGCTCCCAGCTGAGGCCCTCAGCAGCTGAGCTCTGAGGGCTTATCAGCCACAGCAGATGAGATGATGACATTCTGACACAGCTTCCTTCATTCTTGTATCAAAATAAGTTTTAACAACTTTTTTTCGGTCTTTGCCATAAACAAGTGGATTAAAACAACTTCACCTAAGTCATAAACCAGTGGATTTGAAACCATATCAGACTGGTACAGAATACTTGCCCTTATGATGTTTGCATTCTAGTTGGGGGAACATGAAATGTAATAGTAGTCTACTGTCTCGGGAAGCACGAAAATCCATTTTTTCATTAGAATAAAACATGAAACCAAGAAAAATTTATGACTGTTAGATTGTCCTCTGATTTATCCTCTCCCTTTCCGTCTTTCTTTACCCACTCTCCAGAAACATCTCCCACACATGTGGGCACTTTTAAAATAGAAATCTTTCAATTGCTCTACACCTCTGGAACAGTGCAGTACTACAGGCCTGAGCAGTTTCAGCCCATAAAGTTGGTCCCATTTGCTTTATCAGTAACCTACTTGATAAGCATGGTTTTCAAAAGGCATCTGGAATAACTGAAAAACATGCTACAATTTCTATATGTGCTATCAAATTGGATATAATTCTTGGCCATCCTCTAGGCGGTTTGCTGTAGCCCCCACCTTACTACCTTTGGAGAACATGTGCTTCCCAGAAAAGAGCAGCAGGCCATTTCTCTAACAACCCCAAGGCGAAAGAATGTTTGCCCCCGGGGCACACAGTGTTTGGGGTTGTCAAAATGGTACTTACTGAAATTTGATGAGGCTAGAAATCAGTAGCATTATAATGTGGGCCCTCCAGTGACAGAGAAATGGACTTTGATCATGTAAATTTTATTTCACTTTTAGTTCTTTTTTTTTAAAAAAATAGAAAATGGAGAGAGACAAATAAATTCAAAGATATGAATACATCAATCTATGAGGAGCTAAAATGTTCCCTAAAATATAGTCTTTTCATGTGTAAAATTGGTTTACTGATTCTATAGAAATTATTTTTTAACAGTCTGATTATCATACCTATTAGGATGTCAATTAGGATATAATTGCCTTTGGGGATTAATTTCATTTAGCTAATGCAAATATTTGATGATCCCTTTTTAATATCCTTGTAGTTCAAATAAATTATCATGGACACTACGTTAAAAGCTTTGTAAATGTTTACATGGGCTGGAAACTCAAGGATGTTTCTAAATTATCAAATACTGAGAAATAAATCAATGTTAACTTGTATGACTCTTAAAGTTAAATTGCATTTGGCAATATCTATATTCATGCTAGTGCTATGAATATACATAAAAGAAGGTTACAATCTAAGGTTTTCTCTGTTCCGCACGTCAAAGGTTAACTGTAGGCTTGGGTAACATATAACTAGTGAGGAGTGGGGGCTTGCTGTCTAAGGAGCTGCATTTTAGTTTGTTGTAACAGAATCGTACTCTTAGGTCTTCATCTACTTCACTGAAAGCCTTCTGTGATCCACATGTGACAATCACTATTCTTTTGTTTTTGTAGTACCATATTTAAATGACATTTTCATAATTTTAAGTTCTACTAAATTTGACATTTTCTATTTTTATCATCACCTACACAAAGTAAATCAATGAATGATGAATAAGGCAAGCAGAGAGCAACAGCTTGGTTGTGGCTTGTAGAAGTAATTAAGGGGCTGCATAAATAGGAAAAGTGCTTTGTGTCTCTAGAAACACTATAACTACCTCATAATTCTCCATATGTCCCAGTAATGTTACATGTAGCAGATGCTCAATAAATATTTACTAAGTGATGCAAATGAATGGGTTTCATGCTTATAGTTCTGTAATAATATTTGAACATCGGACTTTTTCACATATTGAATCTAAGCATCTATCTTTAAAAAAAAATCTATAAAGACATAAGTGAGACAAAGCCCTGTCTATAGACTTCAGAACTCTATCAGAAATTCTATAATGCTCTTTTATACTTTATGTACATGTGATTAACTGAATGATATTTTCTTTAAGGATACATTAGAATAGCAAATAAATGTATCTCCCAAGAATAAATGTAGCAGTAGAGAGTTAGGAAATTAAATTAAAAAGCCTATAGAAAGTTCTCATTAAATCAACTTGAGTATTTCTCCCAGTGTGTTCCTGCAGCGACACAGAAGGACAAGTCGAGCTTTAAAATTCCTGCTATTGGGCTTCCCTGGTGGCGCAGTGGTTGAGAATCTGCCTGCTAATGCAGGGGACAGGTTCGAGCCCTGGTCTGGGAAGATCCCACATGCCGCGGAGCAACTAGGCCCATGAGCCACAACTACTGAGCCTGCACGTCTGGAGCCTGTGCTCCGCAACAAGAGAGGCCGCGATAGTGAAGAGGCCCGTGCACCGCGATGAAGAGTGGCCCCCGCTTGCCACAACTAGAGAAAGCCCTCGCACAGAAACGAAGACCCAACACAGCCAAAAATAAATATAAAAATAAATAAATAAAAGATTACTATTAAAAAAAAAATTCCTGCTATTTGTAGATGTTGACATTATAGAAAAGTGGCAGAATCAAGCTTATCCATTCTAGCTCTGCAGAATTCTTAACTAACACTGTATTCAGTGTCAGCAAGGGCCTGCCCTAGACAGTGCCTCCAATTTGTTTTTGGTCCCTGTCCAGGACCCTATGACCCTGATTTTCAAACTCTTCAGCCTCCCACTTCAGCTGCTTCTGAAGGTTTTTCTGGTTCATAACTGAAAGTCAATTGATCGCTTTATAGACATTAACTGAAACCACTTAGATATTACATCTCCTTGTAGGTTTTAGTTAAAATGGGTAATCCTTTTGTCAACAACCCTCATCTACAAGCCCGTTTATGTAAGAGACACAACTAAGTGTTTTATGTTTATTACTCGTTAGTTTTTGCAGCATTTTGTCTTTATGAGGTAGCTATCATACCTCACGATATGACAGCTTTTATTTAACTCATGAGGACACTTAGATTAAGAAAAATTTAATAACTTGCCCACAGACCCCTGACTTTGGGGCCCTTCATGGCAGTGGCTTTTCCCACTGAGTCCTCTCTCTGCTGTGTAGGCCAAACTTACTTCCAACTTGCATTTGTGAACTTATTATATTTCTTGATTCCTGATCCCCAGTTTTTGTTGGTTTAAATCAGATTTTCTTTGACTTTGGATATTGTCAGGCAGGCCTTACTTCTTCTGGCTTCTAGCTAACCGACTTTTTTTCACCCAATTCTATGACTGTTTTTATAGTTTAAAAAGATTTGACTGCTCCCCATCTGTGGTTACAGACAAAGTGTTCTGAGGTCTGGAGCTTAGAAATTGGATTAGAAAAGTGAATCGTCAAATAAATAAGAAAGATGTGAATGTAGTTTTCTTTTCTCTCATGGTTTAACTAGGGGAGAGGTAGATGAACATAACTTCTGTGTTATAACTTGATGTCGTTTTCTAGGTGTAAGCACATTTCTCATAAACCTTCTTACTTGGGAAGCCCGCTAGCACAATTTTTCATTAGCATTATGATCATGGGGCTAAGGAGGTAAAATCAAATTTGGTTTAAATAAAGTATCTTTGCTAAGTTAATATCAAGTTATGTTCTATCAATGCTCAGGTTAAATAGGGTTAAAGCTAGAAGGAATCATTGATATTCTGAGATTTATTGACAATTTATTGGTCTCCAGCAAAGTTTGGTATAAAAATGCAATCTGTATAACAGTTGATTAAATGTCTTCATCAAAAACTAAGAATGTATGACGGGGCTTGTCTCAATTTTAACATGTTAATTTAAAAATTTGTTACTTTTCTGTGGCTCTGTTATTTCAATATCCTTTCATTAGCTTCTGTCATACTCATATGAATTGGCATTCTTTGCAGTAAATGTCCAGTTAGTACAGTTTGGGACTATTATTGCGTGAAAAAACACTATAATATTTGAGCTGTAGAAATAAATTTGTTGAAAATGTTTTTAAAGCACTTAAACTTTCATACTCATAATTTGTAATTAAGAAACATATGGTAAAGAGACAAAGAGAGAAAAGTATTAGCAGCCTCTCTCAGTGGGGTCTTATATCTGTACCTTGACAGGGAGACTCTAGGCTCAAGGTCACGTCCTCATATTTTGAGACTCAGAATGTTCAGGTCAGCAGAAAACTCTACTTAATACAAGTTGTTCAGTTACTTTTTGATTGCTTGTCTTAGACTAGTAAAATTGGCTTGACCATAATCAGAGCAAAGGGATATAGTAGTCATGAAGGATATTTGATATATCTTTTGCTGCAACATACCTAACCAGAGAATATAGTTACGCCATGCAGATCTTGGTTACTCCATCATTATCTTAGATCTAGTGTTATAATTTAATAGTCTTTTTTTTTGAGACTTTTATCGAATGGGTAAATTTGACTGTTTTCTCTTTTGATCTTCCTTTTACATACTTCTATGTTTCCAGTGTTCTTTCATTCATGTTGACCAGTTACACAATTTATATCCTGGATCGTACTGAACAAAGTTTATTTCATGTGCTCCTTCCTTTTAGCCTTCATATGAAATGCTGCCCTCATCTCATGCCAGTGAAATAAATTATCTACTCTCTTAGTAACTATTTGTCTTTTGGATGGTATCTTGGGACTCACATCACATCAAGTTACTTAATGACACTTAAGAGATATTTTAATCAGACTATTTATTAGAGTCCATATTTTATTTGGCTTATTAAATCTACTTACTAGCTTTCCTTTTAGTGATAAAGTGATATTTTCTAAGCTTGTCCTCAAATTCTGGGGGTTATACTTTAAGAGTCTACAACACACTGTTCACCACTACATGTAATGGCAAGGTAACATTTTATAAAGTAATAAATGAAGCTGTATGGACATAATCATTAGTTCCTTAATGAAGAGACAAAATTTGCCACTGAGGTATATCATCTAAAAGTTTTTCAAATCAGTTTGCTTTTCTATAACGAGGGGGAATTTCCCAGCTAATTTTTTCTTGTTATTGGTTGGACATAGAGGGAATATAAATGAACTGGGGAGTGTTCTTGCCTCTTGGCTGCTTATGCTTTGAAGGGCTCTGAATTAGGTACGATGTGAGTGATATATAGTATAGTTAGAATGAATATTCTGCATTCAGTCAGATTCTTATCTTGTTCTTCCTCCAAAGACACATTTTTCTTTAGTTCCACAAGAAAACCCAATGATAGCTGGAAACAATTTTAAAAATATCTTCAAAGAACATATGGATAGGTTCAAATAACCATATCTATCCATAGTTATAAATCATCACAAATGTGAATCTTTGGATACAATTCATGAGAAAGTGATTGTAATGATAGCCTGTGCTTTTGCTATAAGCACTATAAAACAATCTATTAATAAAAAATAGGAAAGTCAGAAACTTTATCCTCATTGGTGAATGCTCTAGGACCAACACAGAAAGCTAAACCCAAAGAAAATACCTGTGACATGAATATCTTTGCTACTTTGTCATCATCTTAGATCTAATTATCTAGAGTCTCCAGAGAATTTAAAATTTTAAAATTTGAAATTTTCTTTCTCATCTTTGATTATATTTTAATATTTCATAGTCACATGTCAATGAATACTCTTCAAGAAGTTGTTTTTCTGTTATTATAATCCTTAAAATATTTACCTTTGATTATTTACAAAATATAAGTTAGATCTACCTGCCACATCCAATTATCATGCTAGCTTGGGTCACTTTTGAGTAGAGAGTAGGATTTGTGACATAATTCTGCAATGGTGGACATCCATCTCCTTTTGCTGGCAAAAATTCCTTCTTCTGACATCACAGTCCCTCTTTTCCTTTCAGGAAGTGATCTTCCAATTTTATCAATAGTCATACCTCTTGGCTTTGATACATGTCCCAGACCTTGTAAATCAAAGTTCAAAGTGATTAGTCCAACAATGGGCACTTGATTTAATCCAGCCTGAAGAATTTTGTTGGGAATATTTGGAAAGAAGTGCTCTTTTCATTCAGAATTGCAAAGAGAGAAGATACCTATAGATTGTTTTTCTTCTGTGTGGAAATATTATTAGTTAACTGTTGCTGTATAACAGTATTACCACAAATGACATGGCTTAAAACAACACACTTAAAAAAAAAAATCTCATCTTTTCTGTGTGTCAGAAGTTTGGACATGGCTTAGCTGGGTCCTTTTCTTTGGGATCTTGCAGGACTGCAGTTATGATATTAACCAGGGTTGCATTTCCAAGCTCATGTGATTGTTAGCAGAAAATTGGATCCACAAGATTATCTCATGGAGTCAGGGTTTGTGATGCCTCAATAGGCTAAAAAGGGGGGTTGGGGTGGTATTATAAAAAGAAAGTAAAAAAAAAAAAAGCTTTGAGGTGGCTCATCCACCCCAGCCATCTAGACCTGTGGCTTAAAGTTAAGGTAGTTGTCTCAATGTGGCCAGAGTTTACATAGAATTTTAAAAAGCAGTTCTGGAGTATTTAGTCACGCTTTATAAGACTTGGAAGAGGGGAACAGATTATGCCACAAAGATCCATATCTCACAGTCACATTAGGAACACATCGTCCCCAGGACTTTCCATAAAGTATAAGTGGACAAGAACAGGATATACTAAAAGCCTCATTTGTGTTCATTTTTTAAAAACTCTCTATATTATTAAAACATTGTGTGCTTTCTCTATATATTTAGATATGCATCTGGTGCCTGCAAGCTGTGTAGGTGCTCTTTCAAGGTCAACATTTAGGAGCTCGGCATGCCAAACTGTCACACACTTCTGGCCCAGTCTCCCAAGACAGTGTGTGGGTGCTGTCTCAGGTCAGGTTCTCTAGAAGCAGAGGTTAGGGAACAGGCTTTTGTGAAAGAATTTATTGAGAAGTGCTTTCAATATAAGGAGAAGATAGGAAAAAACAGGAGAAGAAAATTAAGAAATGCCGTGCCCTGGGATAGAAATTGCACTACAAGTTGGGCCATCTTGAGAAGATGCTCTGCCTTTTGTAACCCCATGAGGGTCAGTCATTGGTTGCTGGCTGTTAGGTGTTATGGCATAAGCAATTCTCTGGAGAAAGGGGAAGCTATGAGCCTTAGCAGCCACCATACATAGCCATCGGTAGATGGGTGCACTTAGTAGCTATCAATTTATCTTCTTAGCTTCTGGGGCAGGTGGGAACATGATTACTTCCTGTTATGTATATGGTATTCTAGATTGCAAGTAAAAGGGAGATTTCACTAGGCATCCCATTGTGCCCAGGAAACTCCATGCAAACTTACAAATGAAGCGAAGGGCATCAGTTGAAAAAAATGCATAATATCATGCAGGTGAACTGAATTTTCATAGGTAAATTATATACATGTAGATACTAATGGGTTATAAAAAGTCAGGATTACTTGAAACACTATTAAAGTTTAGAATATATATCAGGTCATAACGTCCTCTCTTGGCAATGGTGAGAGATTAAGTATTGAACAGTGAGGTGTTGCAAAAAAGAAGGGCTAGTGGTGTGGAAGAGAGACAGAAAAAGTAGTTCAAAAGTAAATAGAGTGATAGCAAAAAGCACAGGGGCTACACAAATGGACAAGAAATTGAAAAATCAATCCTTGTGTAATTGAGTCAACTGTGGACGATATATGGTACAGAAAAAACTAAGATAAGCAAGAGTTTTCTAGGTCACTATTTTTAAACTGCTACCATCTCCCAATCAATCCTCACACACGCATTTACTCTTTAAACATTATCTTAATTTTAAAGGCAGTGGTCTCCAACCTTTTTGGCACCAGGGACCAGTTTCGTGGGAGACAATTTTTCCATGGCCAGGGGAAGGGGGGGTGGGCGGGGTGGTTCAGGCGGTAATGCAAGCGACGGGGAGCGATGGGGAGCGATGGGGAGTGGAAGATGATGACTCGCTCGCCCACCCACCACTCACCTCCTGCTGTGCGACCCGGTTCCTAACAGGCAGCAGACCGGCAGCAGCGGTCCGCGGCCCCAGGGCTGGGGACCCCGCTTTAAGGCATTTGCATAGTTCATCTCTTTACCTTGGATGCTTTTTCTTCACACTCTATTCTTCCTCTTGGACACCTCCTCCTTCTTTATCAGATTTCAGCTTGTACAGGAGCAGTTCCTCCTAGAATCTTCCCTGACCACTTGAGTTCTTGTTAGTGGTGCTTCTCTTGGGTGCTTCCATAGCACTGGATACATACCACAGAACACATTCCCAGACTTTATTTTAATAGCATATTTTATGAGCCTGGATTATCATGCTGTAAAGACAGAAAGCATTGTTTTTCAATTTATCTGTACTTAACACAGAGGCAGGCAGTATAATAATTATACTTACATACTTTATAATAAGTAATTATAAATTATAATTTTATAAATATAAATTATTGTACTTAATAATTTATACTTAAATTACACTTAATACTTCACTGAATAAATTAATGGTCAAATTACTTCAAATGAAATAATTGTATGTATTGGGATGGGATTTTTTTCCAATTTTGTATTCATAAGGTGTTAAAAAATTACAATTATCATTAAGATTCAGGTATTTTAGTTTATCACTAGGGTTAAGCAAAAATAACCATTATATTAAGCCATCAATAGAAATAGACAAAGAAACAGAGGAGTAAAAGTAGAAGGACTTAGAGAATTTATAGAGACATAGAGAGTAGAAGAAATAAAAACATCTAAATAAGAGAGATAAAAAGAATGCATTTGAGATTGAGGGGAAAATATGGAAGATATAGAGAAAAATTCAAAAGCAGAGCCAAATCAATAGTCATAGGAAAAACTGATTAAAAAGAGGCTAATTAGAGGGAGATAAGTAATACTGATAATAACAGCTGTCAGTCTCTTTGGTATTCAAAAGGCAAGTAACTGCTTTATCTTTATTAAGATACACAGAAGGCCTAATTCCTTCCAGTATTTTAGAGATACCTTAAAATTAAGACAATAAATTATTCCTAACATTTCCCACCAAGTCAAATTTAGTTTCAGGGTTTATTTGAGTAGGTATAATTTATAATTAAAGCCGTAATGATGGAAAATATCTTTCTACATGAAGAAATTACTATTAATAGCTCTTTAATTTTCAAAGTCTTCATGCTGGATGATATGGCCATAAAGGTCTAACAGGGGGACATAATACTATAAATTATAACCTGTGGTGTGCTCATAAATGTTTTCCAGCTAGCTTTCAGGAGAAGGAGGGGAAAGGCCTGGTTTGTAGCATTTGCCATATTCTGTGGTGTAAATACTCCTTCTGTGGCCAATTTCAAGATGACAGAACATCACTAGGTGTGGATCTTGGTAGAGATGTGTACAATTAATTCTCATGGCATACAACAGGTGATAAACTATTTTTTTGATATTTAATAAGCATAAAATAAAGGTAATTACCATATATGATTTCTACATGTCTTAGTCAACAGTCTCTCAGTTGCAAGTGCCATAAATCCAACTTAAATTAGCTTAATTTGGTTCTTAAACTCATTGCTTCTTTACATAACTAAAATGGTTAAGATGTAAATCTGATTCTGACATGGTGAGACCCAGAGGTTCAAGTGATTTCAGCTTTCATGAAAGACTTCTATCTTTTCTTCACCCTTCTTTTCTCTGTGCTGGCTACATTTTCAGGGGGCTTTTATGTAGTAGACAGACTTTAGGGTGGTCCCCATGACAGGTACCTCCCTATGTTCATACTCTTCTGTAAACCTATCCTGACCCCATAAAAATGGGACATCTCTGCATTCAAAAAGCTTATGGTCTGGTAATGGAGCTAGATACACATATCAATATACTTAAGTACAAAAGTATAAATTCCAGGAAAGGAGAAACATGTGTTAACCAGCATTGTATTGTTAGTTTTCTTTTTTTTTTATATGTATTCAAAGATTTTAAAAATAAATTATAAATTCCTTGAGATACTGGCTCTATTTTTCAATTTTCCCTTTCATGTCTATATAAATTTGAATGACAATTAAAAATGCCATTATTATGGCATTTGCTACAATAACTCATAAGGTATCCTGATTTCAATATTGTCCTATTACCAGAAAAATATATCGCTGCCCTTCTAGAGGCACATTTTCTGATTTAGATACCTAATTTCTTTTGTCTAGAATATCTATCATTAGCAGTAAGCCACATTGCTAGAAAAAATAAGATGATACCCTATTTTATAAAAATTTTATCTATTTCTCTTCTGATACTTCTCTTTGAGGTTAGAGCTTACACTGCTTATAAGTGCTGGATTCTTTTGGGGGGGGACTTTTTTTTTTGCTTTCATTTGGACAAGATGACTTATGGCTAATATGGTTAATAGCTCAAAAATTTTAGTGTTTGTTATATTCCATTTAAAATGCCATAACCTTTTAAACAATTATCTATAATGATACTCTGAAATGTCTAAAATGTTCATAAAACTAATTTCGGTGCTTTTTTTTCCTTTGCGATTTCTTCTGGAATTCTAACTCTTTTGCAATGATGTTCAGCTAACTGTTATACAGAATGAAGTTGTTAAAAATGAAGCACAAATTTAGACTCAGTGATAAACTTTTCGGTTTTCACTTACCTGGAAATTCTAGTGCTAATGTGTTCAGTTTGAGAGAGGAATAAAAATGTTTCTCAGATTTCAAGGAAGTTACATTGAGAAATAATGGTATGTTATGATCTAATTGTTTGCAAATAGATACAAAGTTCACCTTGAGGCTATTTGCACTATTGGGTAATAAAAGAAAAATAATTCATTTTGTATCACAGTCATTTTTCACCTTTTTGAGTCCTTAAACATTTGTTCAAATGTAGCTGTTCTGAATTTCTAATAGCAACTAGTGCCAAGTACCTTCAGCTCTTGGGGTTTAATATGAAAGTGAGTATGAGTGATTCCCAAACCCTGGGATATGCAGAATTTATATTTCAATGACAAATAAAATGTCAAAAATATCTGGCAAATAAAAGAAAAACAAATACCTAATGAAGAGAGAAATAAATAAAACACAATCTATTAAAACTTAATTTTTAGACTGGTATAGTGATTGAATTTCATGTGGAGCATTATAGTTTAATTTTTTTAAAGCTTACAAAAGTTTAGATGTTTATAACATTTGGGTGACAATTCTCCATCAATCCTCAACATTTCTGCACATTATTTAAGCAAGGCACTGACTGCTCTTTGTCACACTCTATCTTTTCTAGAATGTTCAGGTAGAAAACTATCTTGAAAGTAGAGATAGTAACCCCTTCCAGAGCAAAGCACAAATATACCTACTGTCCAGTATAATGAAGACAATGCCTTCCTCCAGAACAAACGGCAAGCATGCTTATTAGCCATTATAAAATATTCAAGTTCTCTTAACTCAGAGCTCCTGTCTCATAATCCGACTTACCGCCTGTGTTGCTGTCATCTGACCCACTTCACATAGCCATGTGGGAACTGTGACTTAGGTAAACAGCACAGGAATGCTGATACTCTAGCTACTGCTATTGCTCTGTGTAATCCATCCTTCATTTCTGAACCAGGAGTCTTGTCTTTTGTCAGCATCCATAAGATGACAGTCTAACTTACTGGCCTGGAAATAGGTTAAAATCTCAGACCCTTCAGAGTTCTTGACAATAGACTAATTACTATCTACTGTGGCTGACAACTGAGACATTCTAGAACTATTATAAATAGTTACTAAATACAGTTGTTCAAGTTGTATATTACATAGGCAGGTCTCTAGAACCATAGGCCTGACTTTATAATATTGGTATACCAGGACTACTGAGTGTCACAGACATTCTATTTGGGCTAGTTCTGCAATGATATTTTCATTTGAAAAAAATATTGTAGAATTGTAGATCTCTAGAAGTATTTATTAGGCCTAATTTTATCATCTATATGTCCTAGAACTAATGGGCTTCACCAGAAATTCTATTTGGGTTTTTTTTAAAAGACTTGTTTTTTTTTTTAAAGATCAGTTTTAGATTCACAGCGAAAATGAGAAGAAGGTACAGAGATTTCCCATATATCCCCTGCCCCCGCACACATACAGCCCACCCCCACTATCAACATCTCACATTAGAGTGGTACACTTGTTGCAATGGATGAACCTACATTGACAAGTCAATACCACATGAAGTCCACAGTTTACATTAGAATTCACTTTTGGTGTTGCATATTTTATGGGATTGGACAAATGTAAAATGACATGTATCCATCATTCTATTGTCATACAGAATAGTTTCACTTCCCTAAAATTCTTCTATGTTACACCTATTGATCCCTCTCTCCCCACAAACCCCTGGTAACCACTGATCTTTTTACCATCTCCATAGTTTTGCTTCTTCCAGAATGTCATATAGTTGAAATCATATAGTACACAGCTTTTTACGATTGGCTTCTTTCACTTTGTAATATACATTTAAAGTTCCTCCATATTTTTTCATGGCTTAATATATCAGTTCTTTTTAATGCTGAATACTATTTCTTTATCTGGATTACCACAGTTTATTTATCTGCTCACCTACTGAAGGACATCTTGATTGTACCCAAGTTTTGGCAATTATGAATAAAGCTGCTATAAACATCTATGTGCAGGTTTCTGTGTGGATAAACCTTTTCAGCTCCTTTGGCTAAATACCAAGGAGTGATTGTTGGATCCTATGGTAAGAGTATGTTTAGTTTTTAAAGAAACTGCCAAACCACCTTCCAAAGTGGCTGTACAATTTTGCATTCCCATCAGCAATGAATAAGAGCTCCTATCACTCCACATCCTTGCTAGCATTTGTTGTTGTCAGTGTTTTGAATTTTGGCCGTTGTGATATGTGTCCAATGATATCTCTTTGTTTTAATTTGCAACTTAATGATGACATATAGTGTAGAGCATTTTTTCATATATTTATTTGCCATCTGTATATCTTTGGTGAGGTGTCTCTTCAGTTCTTTTAAGTCAGGTTTTTCATTTTTTTATTGTTGATATTGAAACAGTGCTTTGTATATTTTGGGTTTTAGTCCCTTATCAAGTATGTCTTTTGCAAAAAGTTTCTCCCAGTTTGTGGCTTCTCTTCTCATTCTCTTGATGGATTTTTTTATGTAAGGATTTTACATTTGAGTATGTGTGCAATTAATGAGTGTCAAGAAAATTAAGATAGTCACACTTATTTATCATTATGATAACATTTAATCAGAATGCTAACTCTGTTGATCTATTCTGTTTTTAATAATCTCTTTTGATTATTTTAGAAAAATTTCCACACATTATAGATCTCTCATATAACAACTTATTTTCACATGAATTCTGGACTTTTACATTTGACTAATGTTCTTTGAAGCTAAAAAAGAAAATAAAATTAAGTCTCTGTCCTAAAAGAAATTACAGTGAGAGGACAGACATGTAAAACAAAACAAATGTCTAAGGTAATCAAGTGGTAACATGAGTGAAGTAAGTCAGGTATGTGAGAAACAACTGAGAGTTTTCACAAGAGTAGTGAACTGAAAAAGCATCTGGGCTCTAAGTACAAAGTGTTGAATGAAAAAAAATGTACAACCTAGAAGTTGAGAATTATGTTTTCTTCCGTGGACATACTGAGGACTTAAGCCCAGGAGACAGGCTCTCAGCTCTGAGGCACTGTTTCAAGGATGTAAGGGAGGAGCCAGGTTGTATAGCAGTTTTCGCAAACAAACAAACAAACAAAAAACAACCCAGGTAGCATCAAAAGATTACTATTAGAAAGAAAAACCAGACCTCTCAAGTTAATGAATTTAGCACTTTTCTATGTAGGGGAAGATGCAAGAGTCTGGGCTCGTTGAAATCATTCCTTTGATGTGTGCCTTAACCACTAGGGCCGGTATACTGTTTTCTCCATCCTGAATCCCCTCAGGGTGCACCTTTGGGGGTGGATGCAGGGGCTGAGGGCTCATGGCTGCAACATCCTTTGTTTACTGAAACAGCAGGCTACATTCTTTGTCCACAAAACTATCATATACTACTTAGCTGTAGCTAATTGTTTCTGTGTAGTAACAGGTCATTTTAGTTTCAAGAGAAGCCAGAAATCCAGACTTTGGTGTAAACATTTCAAATTTTAGAATGTGAGGAAGCATGATGTGGACCAAACAGATCTGTGGACCCAGTTAGTCCCTTCAGTCACTTTCAACAGCTTCTATTTAACAAATAATTGCAAAATAATATAATGTGGACTATAATAGAGGCATATACAAAGTGTGATGGTAGCATGGAAAAGTTACATATGAAAGGTAATCTTTGAAGCATTCATCCTTGGAAGAATGTATAGGTACATTCCTTAGCATTGCTGAAATTAGGCAAGGGGAACAACATATGGAAAGCATGGAGGCCTGAGAGAGTTTTCCGTGTTTGGGGAACTATTTATCGTCCAGTGTGTCTGGACGCAAAGCTCCAGAAAACCCATATGGGATACAGCTAATGGGATATAGAGAATGGTAGATGTTTTTGATCATATTGGCAGAGCCAATTCGTTAGTGTCCTTGAATGCCATGCTTAAGAGCACACGCTAAGTGATGAGGAGGCATTAAATCATTTTGAGTAGGGGATTGTCTAATCCTGTTTGTCTTTCAGAAATCATACTGGTTGTTGTGTTGAAGCTGAATGGAAAGGGAGCCCACTGAAAGCAATTTTCTCAGAAGGGAGAAGGGAACAGGAACCAGAATTCAGGTGGCTGAATTGAATTTGGAGAGTAGGAGGAATTCATGTACTTGATATAAAATAATTTCTTGATATGAAGGGATTTAGCTTTGCCTCTGCAGATCAGTATTAGAATTATATTTTATTATATTTTTATGTGAATTAATTAAATTTGTTCTAGATGTTCAAATTAGAATCTTGTTAAAATTAAGATGAAAAATATGAATGCTTTTAATAACATATTTTAAAAGTATTTTCAGAAATTCTAGTTCTTTCAAGAAATGACCTTCTCTCATATTACTTGAAAACAACCCTTTCCTCTCAGACTAGGAAGGAAAGAATATAGCCAATATACCAGTGTGCTTAAAACTGTCTATCTACAATTTCTATCTATCTATCTATCATCTATCTATCTATCATCTATCATCATCTATCTGTGACCCAGTTGGGAGGTTTCTGGTTATGTCTGAAGCCCAAACTATTGTTTGCTTTACTCAGTATTGTTTTACTTGCAAGTGACAAAGGACAGTCTATATCAGCTTAAACAAATTAAGGGATTACTTGGTTTATGTAACCTAAAAGACCAGGGTTAAGAAAAGTATATCAATTTGAATACTTTTGGGGCATATTTAGGAGAAAACTCAACTGAAAACTTTTAAAAGAACTTATTAGTTCATTAGTTCATTTAATTCAAAAATCAGTTCTGGCTTCTTTTCTCTGTGATTTTCTCTCTTCATACTCCATATATCAGCTTCATCCTAAAGTTAAGGTTCCTCATGGTGGTTAAATGCCTGAAGCAGATCCAAGTTTCACACTGATACACTGAATGTTCAAGAGGAAAAGAAAACTTCTTTTCCCTCAATCTTTACCCAAGTTCCTACGCTTTAATCTTATTGGACCAAGTTAGAACCTTGTCCTAATCCTGAACCAATCACTGTGGACAGAGGAAATGCTATTTACTTACTCACTTAATTCTGAGTTAAATACCCGTCTGTGAACTAGTCATTATGGCTTGCAGAGTATGATTAAGGTTAGTGGGGTGGGGCAATTAAGACCCATTCTTCAAATTGTGTCTGGAGTCAATTCCACCAAAATGACATGCTGTTATGCAATGGGGGAGAGGTGAAATAGACTAAGAAAGTATCTAATGTCCACCACACCTTGCTTCTGGTATGTTGGACCCAGGTCATTGAGAATTTATCACTTTCTTATCTCTGCTTTCCTTAGTATCTGCTTCATTCTCAGTTCCCAAATTCTGGCAAGATAGCCACTAGCTTCTCCAGGCTAAAAAAACATTCTACCAGCTTAAAAACCTCAGGGTAAAAATTCACCTTCCTCAGTAGCTCTAACAAATGATCAGCATGAATCTTTATTATACCAACTTGGGTCACACATCTGTACTTGGAACCACTTCTTCTACCAGAGTTATGAATGCTCATACTGATTAATCCTGGGCTATGTGACATTCTTGGAGATAGTTTTAAGATCAGCTCTATTCTAGTAACATGGACTTAGATTGGGAGTCAGGTAGATCACCAAAGAAAAAGCAGAAAATACTTATTAAAGAAGGGAAATGATTGTTAGGGAAAACAACAACAACAACCAAAAGCAACAAAAAACAAACCTCATAGAAATGTACACACACACACACACAATTTCAACAAGAACAATAACTTCTGTCGAATACAAAACCAAAAATTTCATTCAATTGTTTTTTGTCAACCAAATTCAATGACACACATGTTTAATTGAATTAGTACTGTTTGTAACAAAATAAAAGGCTGTCGAGCATTTGGATACAACCGAATATTAAACCTGCATGTTCACTTAAAATAACTTTATTGTATTAACGACACAGGATTAATTAAAATAACAATAATAGATTTAAAATCTTATATTACTTGGAATGTGCTTGGAACTTAATGTCATTTACTTTAGAATAATTTATTGAACATTCTTTGAGACATATAAAGAGGACCAAAAAATCACAAGACAGATTTGATCTCAGATTTGGCCCGAGTTGTCTTATTCACTTTACTTCAGGAGCCATTGAAAGCTTTCTTATATTTGAAAACATTATTCAGGGACTTCCCTGGTGGCACAGTGGTTAAGAATCCGCCTGCCAATGCAGGGGACACGGACTCGAGCCCTGGTCCGGGAAGATCCCACATGCTGCAGAGCAACTAAGCCCGTGTGCCACAACTACTGAGCCTGCGCTCTAGAGATCACAAGCCACAGCTACTGAGCCCGCGCATCCTACAGCCCGTGCTCTGCAACAAGAGAAGCCACTGCAATAAGAAGCCTGCGCACCACAACGAAGAGTAGCTCTTGCTCACCGCATCTAGAGAAAGCCCGCGCACAGCAATGGAGACCCAACACAGCCAAAAATAAATAAATAAATAAATAAACATATAAAAAAAGAAAACATTATTCAAAAATTATTTCTACTTGCATTAAATAATCCAAAATTTATGTAGCATTATGTAGTATTATGTAGTATTAGTGACCATGTCAAGAACTAGGTTGATGAACTAAGAAAAATAGGCTAATATCTAAAGAGAAAAAAGTTATTTTTATAAGCCTTCTTAATTCAAAATGTCTTAACGTGATAAGTGCTCCATGGAGTCTGATTAGTGAAACTGCTTAGCATAAAATCTTCACATAAGTCAATTTCCAGTTTAGTTTTGCATTTCATCTTTAATAATAGCACCACTGATATATACATGACTGTTAAAGTTCTTTTTGCCAGTCCCATCTAAGGACAGCATAATTCCTAAGTCAAAAAGAAGAGATACCATTAACTGTGTATTTCAACATGATTCAAAGTTTGTAACCTGTCTGTTATCGATCTAATTAATTTATATAAAAGAGCCTATCTATAGAAAGTTGACCCTTGTTAAATCATGTACGCATTAGCAATGGCAGCCATGATTCCTATTAATCCTGGTTTCACAGTACATCCAGAGTGAATCAAGATATTAGCTCTAAATCAGGAGTTAAGAAACTCACTTTTTCTAATGTGATGGAATTCTATCCTCTTAGTTTGTAGCACAGGGATGAGGCTATATATGTATATATATCACATATATGTGATATATAAATGTAAATGTAATTATACATAAATTATATATTTTATATTTAATTATAGTATATAACATTATATATATGAATATATATAACAAGTTGATTATGTGACTGCTATTCGAAGAGATCTCTCTCTTTTGCATCATTTTATCTGCCCCTTTAGTAGTATTAGCCTTATTGAAGACAGAACTCTGCTTAATTCAAGGAGTCATTTAACGATATTTATTGAATGTCTCTAAGAAGTATAATGAAAAGAAATTAAATATTTTCTTGTCCTCAATAACTTTTAATTTAATGTAGAGGGAAAAGTGTGTGTGTGCGTGTGTGTGTGTGTGTACTTTTGTATGTGGAAGGTACATAAAGAATAGGTACAATCAAACATAAGATGGATATTTTATGGTATTGTTATTTTTCATTATTATCATTGTTATTATTTCATGTTAACTTTTAAGGAAGAATAAATGAAAGTTATAGAAATTAGTAAAATGATACCCAGTAGCAGGTCTTTTTGAGTGGTAGGATTGTGCAAAAGGAAAACTCTCAAAAGGAAATACTCTAAAAAATTTATAAAAAGTACATGTAGCTAAAGCTGTAAGCAGTGAAATAAATTTCCACATTTGTAAAATTTGCTGTAGGTTCCACAACCCATGTTTTTAGGGACCGTGTTACAAGGCAAATGATTGAAAATAAAAATTTCCAAAGAAATTTTAATGAGTTTTGAATCTTTTTAATGGGCTGAATTGAGGGAATTGGTTTACTGCATAATAAGGCATTTCATAAATGTGACTGTAACCAATCTGTAGTTTCATAAATATTCTAAGGGAAGAAATAAAGGTTTTGTAGAGTGTTGCCCTTTAGTCATTAATGTAATACTTTAAAATGTACAGGTATTTGATGTTCTAAACAATCACTGAATATTTCAGCAGTGGTATAAGAATTTTGCCTCTGGGTGGCTCTTAACAGTGTTTTATGTGACATGATTGGCTATTAGCTTAGAAAAGAGAAAAAAATCACAAGAACATTGTGGATATTCTCCAGCCCAGTTGGCTTTTACGCTTTATTCCAAATGAAGCTTATTTCAAAAGCCTTTGAGAAAAATAAATAAATCACAAAGGCAGAGCCTGTTCAGTAAGGTTTAGCAGAAGGTAAGTCTTCATACTGTGTATTCTGTTCTTTTTAGTTCTAACCCCATGATTATTCTGTGAGAACAGAGGAGACTGAATTTTATGGAGTGGTGAAATTGCAATGATCTTTTCTTTTTTTAAATTACTTGCTAGATATTTTTCTTTTAACAAAGTCCACGTGCATTTTAGCTCTGTTGCAAGTAGCAGTGCACTTCTACAACATTTTTTTCTACGTCCATGTGGTAATATATAAGCACAATATCTTAGAAGTGCTTAATATAGTATAAATATGGAGATTGCCTTTGGCACTGAATTTATTATAAATAGTAATTATAATTACTATTTATTTCTCTACAGAGAAATTCCTTTTTCATTTGAGTTCCCAGCACTTTATCCCTAGAATTTGCAGATCACTTCATCCCTTCTTCCTCAAATATATCTTAAAATTTTTTTTTTTTTTGGCTGCATTGAGTCTTCATTGCTGTGCAGGGCTTTCTCTAGTTGTGGTGAGTGGGGGCTACTCTTCGTTGCTGTGCTTGGGCTTCTCTTATTGTGGTGGCTTCTTTTGTTGCAGAGCACAGGCTCTAGGTGTGTGCGGGCTTCAGTAGTTGCAGCATGCAGGCTCAGTAGTTGTGGCATGTGGGCCGTAGAGCGTGCAGGCTTCAGTAGTTGCAGTGCATGGGCTCAGTAGTTGCGGTGCATGGGCTCTAGGGCACGTGAGCTTCAGTAGTTGTGGCATGCGGGCTCAGTAGTTGTGGCTCACGGGCTCTAGAGCACAGGCTCAGTAGTTGTGGTGCACGGGCTTAGTTGCTTCACAGCATGTGGGATCTTTCTGGACCAGGGATCGAACCCATGCTCCCTGCATTGGCAGGCAGATTCTTAACCATTGCACCACCAGGGAAGTCCTTAAATTTTTTTTACTGTGGTAAAATACACATGACATAAAATTGACCACCTTAGCCATTTTAAGTGTACAGTTCAGAGCTATTAAATACGTTTGTAATGCTGTGCTACCATAACCACCATTCATCTCCATGTAGATGCAGAAAAAGATCTCGTATAACTGAAACTCTATACCCATTGAACAATAGTTCCCCATTTCCCCCTTCCCTTAGCCCTTTAAAACCACCAGAACTACTTTCTGTCTTTATGATTTTGACTACTCTAAATACTTCATAATTAGAATCATATATTGTTTGTCTTTCTGTAAGCTGGCTTATTTCACTTAGCATAATGTCCCCAAGGTTCATCCATGTTGTAGTATACGTCAGAATTTCCTCTCTTTTCAAGACTGAATAATATTCTATTGTATGTGCGTACCATATTATGTTTATCTGTTCATCTGTTGGCAAAGATTCAGGTTGCTCCCATTTCTTGGCTTATTCATTCATCCATCGATGGATCTTGAGTTGCTTCCACATTTTAACTATTGTGAATAATGCTGAAATAAACATAGGTGTACAAAAGTCTCTTCAAGAACTTGCTTTGAATTCTTTTGGATAAATACCCAGAAGTAAAATTGCTGAATCATATGTTAATTCTATTTTTACATTTCTGAGGAAACTTCAGTCTGTGTTCCACAGCAGCTGTACCATTTTATACTCCCAGCAACTACACAATGGTTCGAATTTCTCCACATCCTTGCCAACACTCGTTATTTTCTCTTTATTTTTATTTAATAGTAGTCATCCTAACAGGTATGAGGTGGTATCTCATTGTAATTTTGATTTACATTTCCCTAAAGATCAGTGATATTGAGCACCTTTTCATGTGCTTATTGGCCATTTGTATATCTTTGGAGAAATGTCTATTCAGTTCCTTTGTCCATTTTTGAATTGAGTTGTTAGTTTTATGTTGGATTGAGTTTTAGGAGTTCTGTCTATAATTTGGATATTAATCTCTTATGACATATGTGATTTTAAAATATTTCCTCCCATTCTGTGGGTTGTCTTTTTACTCTGTTGATAGTGTTTTTTGATGCAAAAACTTTTAAAGTTTTCATAAAGTCCAATTTGTCTATTTTTTCTTTTGTCGCTTGTGCCTTTGGTGTTGTTTCCTAATCCAGTCATCACTGAATCCAACGCCATGAAGATGTTGCCCCATGTTTCTTTTAAGAGTTTTACAGTTTTAGCTCTTACATATAGGTCACTGACGCATTTTGAGTTAATTTTTATATATGATGCTAATAACAGTCCAGTTTCATTCTTTTGCATAAGGATATCTAGTTTCCCCACCACCAATTGTTGAAAAGACTTTTTGCCATCGAATGGTCTTGGTACACTTGTCAACAATCAGGTGAGTGTTTATTTCTGGGCTTTCTGTTCTATTCCATTGGTTTATATGTCTGTCTTTGTGCCAGTACTACACTGTTTTGATTACTGTAGCTTCGTAGTTAGTTTTGAGATCAAGAAGTGTGAAATCTCCAACTTTAAATTCCCAGGAGTTAATTTCAGCCAGATGGGAGGGGCTTGCAACAATTTCCTGCCTCTTTGTCTACACCTCTGAAATTAGAAGTAGCAATCAGCAGAGCACAGATCCCTAATATTTGGAGAACAGGTCCTTTTTGTCCATCCTGGTGCCTACAAGCTGCATGTGAGCTGCTCTTAGAATATCTGCACAGATGCCTGCCAGGAGACTGGGGAATGAGATGGGTAACTTCTACTGTGCTAAGAGATGAAATTGACTGAAAGTAACCACAATGTACTGTCCAAGCCTTCCCTTGGAAGTTGCAAGCCGTCAAGAGATTCCAGAGTTCAAAAATAATTACATCTGTCAGGTTCTGCCAATGTTCCTAGTGTTTCCAATGCTGCTGTCTTCCCAGAATCTTCTCAGTTATGTATTTCAGACTGAAATTGAAAGCGCTTGTAGGAAATATGGTAACACACTGGTTTGCCTTTGATGAAATGAAGTGACAGTGGTGAGGTAGAGTGGGCTCAGATTATGATGTTTTAATCTCTTCCTTCAGGTGTGGTCTCAGGTAAATCTATGAAGAAAAATTTTACCACCAAATGGGGAGAACAATAGTACCCACTTCACAAAGACCTTGTGAGGAATAAGTAAGATAATGTAAGTAAATGCATTGGCTCTCAAAAATGGAGGTGAGCTGAGGCCCTTTCGTTCTTTATTTTCCTTCTTATGAGGTGTCATTTGGGGAAGAAAATATTCAAGCAGTCCCACTGACTATTTACAGACAGCCTGCATTCCCAGATGAATGCAGACAATCCAAGTCGATTGAACAGCCTTCAGGGACTCCCAGAACTCCACCCTAGTCAAAAGATGCTATTAGAATTGTGAACACTGAATGTTCTCCCTTGTGTGCCTTATGTTCCAGTTTCACACACACAAAAAACACAAAACCCCACACTAGCTTGAATCGCATTTCTGTAGCTACCTCAATCAAAAATAAATTCAGGGTCATAAGGACCAAGGCAGTTGAAGATAATATTATATTTCATGAAATGAAGTCACTTTTAAGAGTGATTTTCTAAGTTCTAAAAACAGTGAGTTTCTTTTTGGTATGTCCTCATGGGTTTGCTACAAACTTTGTGAAATGTCAAGGCATGACATTGCAGTTGAATAGATTTCCAAATCAGTAAGCACCAAACATACTATGAGTTTGATCTCTTCCATTTCTAAAGCATTTTTTGTGAAATAAACACAAAAAACACAAGTGAGCTGTATTACAAAATGGAAAACACATTTAAATACTGATTTTTAAGCTCATATGATAATCTAACCCTGGATATGTAAATTCAGAGAATTTGTTAAAGTCAAAGTCAATTTTGTAACGTTCATGTAAAAAATGTACCTCAAGTTTTGTCATTATGATCATTACTTGTGTTTGCCTCTCAAAATAATTCTCACATGATATTTCCCTTAAGAGATTCACAATGCTTATACCTCCTCTCATATAGGAATCACTAATCATAATTGTGGGCAGAAAAGCTGAAAAAGATTTTGATAAACTCAAAAGCTTTGCCTTGACTGGGAAGAGCACAGTCCTAGGAGAATATATTTTCCAGAAATGTTAAAGTCCTGCTTTAAATGTTCACATTATGGTTATTTTTGACAAATTTCTGGTGAATTCTTCTTGGTGATAAAAACTATGAGACTTTATCTTTTTATTTAGTCACACACACACACACACACAAACACAGAGTTGGGAGTTTTCATAAGAGAAAGACACTGACACAACTTTCAAAAATTTTTTTAAAATATTTTAAGTGTAGTCCTTGGTTTATATGGTTTAGGTGGTAGGAACAGGAAACAATACTTGGAAATTTCTTGTCTTGTTTGCAGAGATCTTGCCATTATGCGTGGTTGAATGTGGGATGGGCCACTCAAGAAGTTTAAGAGTGTTTTCATTGGAGTTTTTCCACAGGGTTAGAACCCACCTTTCAGAAATATAATATGATAGATTCATGTTTGGCATAAATACTAATAATACCAGTTAATGTTTATGGACTGCCCATTCTGTGCTAAACCCTCCACGCATATTATGTTATTTAATTGTCACAGCAACATTCCTTTCTATTCCTTTTCCTTCCTCCCCCTAGCAAAAATTATTGATCATCAATTGTGTACCAGGATTATGCTCAAGACAGAAGATGCAGTGGTGAATTAGACATATGGGGTTTCTAATCTCATGGAGCTTTTATTTTAGTGGAGAAGACTGTAATAAAGTAAACAAGTAAACAAACAATATATATTATAATAAATTCAAAATATGAAATATACAGATTGTATGAAGAGGGAATTATTATTATTATTATTATTATTATTGTTATTATTATTATTATTATTATTTTGGCTGTACTGTACGGCATGCAGGATTTTAGTTCCCTGACCAGGGATTGAACCCGTGCCCCTTGCAGTGGAAGCACAGAGTTCTAACCACTGGACTGCCAGGAAATTCCCATGAAGAGGGAATGATTGATGTGTATGTGAGATAAATTACTCAGGAAATACCTACCTCTACAATCCTAATTAGATAAATACACCTAGCCTCAGAGAGGTATATGTTTGATGACTGATATGTGCTGGAATTGGAATTGAAATCCAGGTCTACCCAATCTCAAATTTTGCATTTCCACTGCACTTCAATGGGTGGTTGGGGTAAATGCTCAGTAAGGTCCCTTCAGACCCCAAGATGCTGAGATGCATGTGACACAGCCTGTTTTCGTGGATACCAGTGACGTAATGGTAAAACTGCCTCCACAGCAAATCTTTTAGTTGTTTTTAGTGTCACTAGAAATATTTTTCTAATTAAATACTGGCATAAAATTAAAATAAGAGGTACGGTAAAGCACAGGCTATGCAGAATGGTGGGGTTATTCATCTAAAAATATTCACCTACGTTTTTGTAATATATAATGTGGTATAATTCATAATTTCTCTCTGAATCTCCCTGAGAAGCTACATTTTCTTTATATTCAAAATGCTGCTACTAAAACTGATGTTATCCCATGAATGTGGATATCACTAAAGAGGAGTTATTTGCTGAAATACTGCCGCAAAAGCATATAGAGTATAATTTTGTCTAAAGAATAAACTTGTTTAGGGTACTTGCAATGGGTAATTTTTGGCCAGCTCCCCCTAGATTATGCTATAGCGTTCTGTTAAATAACTATCAGGACTTTAGTTACAGAATACCAAAAGGAGACAGCTGTGGATAAGAAACACACTGAGTTTGCACTCAAATGGTCTGCATTCAAGTCTCAGCTCTGATCCTCAATTTCCTTTTTTATTTGTAACATGGGCATAACATTGTTGCGATCACAATGCTGAGTGTTGAAGACCAAAATGCAGTTCTGTGATGCCCAGGGGAAAATTTGCCTTGTTATAACACCAATCCTTAAGGAATAATGATTTCTACTTAGTGTTTTGGAATAATTTCTTTAATAATTTCTAAATGTTGAATTTTCTGAATATAGTTAATTTAAGCATGCATGTTTCAAATTACATAATGTATTTTCTTTACTTCAATATTAAAGGTTGGCCATTTCTGGCAAATGGAATTGTCTCTGTCCTAATCTTTTTCAGAAAATCTTTTTCTTTTGTTGCCCTGCAATCTTCAGTCCCCAGTGCAGTTCCTATATTATATCTGTTTAATCTAAATGGACTGATCTTTGCTCCAGGGCTTAACTTACTTTTAGAGAGCCTTCCTTTCTCTGTTTTCTGAAACTATACCTTACATGTTTATGGATTTCTGTTGCTCTGGCTCCCACTGTTTCTAATTCGGGAGGCTGTGACTTTAAGAATATTTGTTTTCTTTTAATAGATATTGTGCAAAACGCTTATCTGTAAGCCAGGGGTGACATCCTTCTCTAGCAGGGGAAGGGTCATCTGGGTTGTTTTGGATGTTGGCTCTAAGTGAATAGCTTTTTAGGTTGGTCACCACCTGAGAAAGCTTTCCCTGCTGTGTAGAAGTCATTGACTTTAGGACACTTACTGTGCTACACACACTCTTGAAGATTTTTCTAGTATGCTGCAGTCTGAGACAGAAAAGACAACCCTCAGAATGGGAGAAATTATTTGTACACGAAGCAATCGACAAAGGATTAATCTCCAAAATATACAAGCAGCCCATGCAGCTCAATATCCAAAAAACAAACTACCCAATCCAAAAATGGGCAGAAGACCTAAATAGACATTTCTCCAAAGAAGATATACAGATTGCCAACAAACACATGAAAGGACGCCCAACATCACTAATCATTAGAGAAATGCAAATCAAAAACTACAATGAGGTATCACCTCACACCATTCAGAATGTCCATCATCAAAAAATCTAGACACAATAAATGCTGGAAAGGGTATGGAGAAATGGGAACCCTCTTGCACTGTTTGTGGGATGTAAATTGATACAGCCACTATGGAGAACAGTATGGAGGTTCCTTAAAAAAACTAAAAATAGAACTACCATACGACCCAGCAATCCCACTACTGGGCATATACCCTGAGAAAACCATAATTCAAAAAGAGTCATGTACCACAATGTTCATTGCAGCACCATTTACAATAGCCAGGACATGGAAGCAACCTAAGTGTCCATCGACAGATGAATGGATAAAGAAGTGGCACATATATACAACGGAATATTACTCAGCCATAAAAGAAACGAAATTGAGTTATTTGTAGTGAGATGGATGGACTTAAGAGTCTGTCATACAGAGTGAAGTAAGTGAGAAAGAGGAAAACAAATACCGTATGCTAACACATGTATATGGAATCCCCCTTCCCCCCCAAAAAAAAGGTTCTGAAGAACCTCGGGGCAGGACAGGAATAAAGACGCAGACGTAGAGTATGGAATTGAGGACAAGAGGAGTGGGAAGGTTAAGATGGGATGAAGTGAGAGAGTGGCATGGACATATATACACTACCAGATGTAAAATAGATAGCTAGTGGGAAGCAGCTGCATAGCACAGGGAGATCAGCTCAGTGCTTTGTGACCACCTAGAGGGTGGGATAGGGAGGGTGGGAGGGAGATGCAAGAGGGAGGGGATATGGGGATATATGTATATGTATAGCTGATTCACTCTGTTATACAGCAGAAACTAACACAGCACTGTAAAGCAATTTTACTCCAATAAAGATGTTAAAAAATATATAAATGCTATAAAGAAAAAAACCCCAGCAAACCAAATGTTCCCTTTCTTGCATTGCTTAACAGCAATATTATTAGTCAATTTATGTCTTATCATGATCTGAGTTATTTGTATTTATAGAGCACATTAGTTGCTGTAATCTCTCCTCATCACAACTAGTTATGTTCATTTCTCAAGAATTACAATCTCCTGCTTTCTACTTCAGCTTCTCTGAAGACAGAATGCAATGTGAGCTCTATAACCATTGAAGTCAACTGCTATAAATTTATTTAGGTGACAGATTCTGGGACATTATGACAGGAGTACATAGATGACACCTTTAGATAATCCTGAAAGAACAAATTGCAGACCTATCAAATAATTTTTTAAACCAAGCCAAAGCCAAAGAAAGATTACACAGAACAAAAACTTTTGCAAAACGTGAACAAAAGAAAAGGATTTATGGAAGTCGTTTTTAGAATGTTCCCTTATGGATCCTGACACAGCAAAAAAAGGCGTTGGAGTACATAACACATTTTTTTCATGCTTTGTTGGCAGGCACCTCTCACTTGAGGGAACTTTATTTTATTAAATGACTGTAAGGAAAGAAAAGTATCTGCATTATCACGTTTTCAGGAAGGGTAATCTGGTACAACAGCTGTTAGCCTTTGTACATTATTTGTAATTCTGTCTCTTCCAAGGTATGTTAAGAAGCTTGATTTTGATTTACAGGATTTTATTACAAGTTTAAAATAGATTACTGGCAGTGTGCACAAAGGAAGTCTAGTTTTGATACAATAACCATTTTATTCAGGAGAATACATGTAACTCAGGAATGTTACACTTATTATAGTCCTTTTAAAATAACTTAAAAGTGTATACTGTTGAAAATGATTTGTATGTAAAGCTTACTTAGTGACTTTTTTTTATAAATAGTTCATGGCTTTAAGTATGTACTTCTTTTTTCATGAAATCTACAAGTAGATTGTAATTATCTCTCTAAATGTCTCTCCTCCTCCCACCTGCCCACTCAATTAGAATGAGTTCCTGGTGTGCAAGGATTATGGTTTGTTAATTTTATTTATCTTTGGAACTCCAACATCTCACTTAGTGTCTGACATGTAGTATCTCATAACTATTTTCTGAATAACTAACAATAAATGGAGACAAATTTATTCTCTCAGTGGTTTCTCTTGTTACCAGTGGTGGGTATTTTATCTGCAGTTACTCATGATTTTACTTTAAATCCTGACTACTATATTTTCTGGTAGAGAACATAAAAAACTAGAACTGGGCTTAGGCAAGCCAGAAGTTGGTGTTATCCATATGCTTTATATCTTTGACAGCTCTATTTTATACTCCCTTTCTGTAATTCAGCATTTCTTAAAGTGTATCCCAAATAAATTTAGACCAATGATGTGTTCCATGATAAATAAACTTTATATTAAAATAAATTTGGCAATGCTGTTTATATTCTAGATTGCCTTCTTGGAAATTCATATAGAAATCACTAAAGAAAATCCTTGAGAACTTTTTTACTTGTCTTACTGAAAATTATTTATGTCGAAACCACTGTTTGCCAAACTTATTTTTATATGGAGTTCTTTTTTCTGTAAAATTTATTACTATCCCATGCTAATTATGAAGAAAATACATTGGGGTATGATGTCCAGTGCATTTCAAAGTTACATATTTGTACACTTGACTTTGCTCTATGTTTTTGCATGCTCCAGTTACCCCTACTACCTATTACATAAATACCTAAGTCTTTTGTTCAAGAAAAATAAATAACTGCTCTACCTTCCAGTATCCTACTGTGTAAGATCTGAGATCTCCATCTTGATCTCATTGGTTTACTGCCATTGTATAGTCTCCTTCCTATTTCATCTCCAGTAGAAAAGTCATGAACCAAGAGTTTATCTACAGAATCTGCCCTGAGTTTCAACCTGGTCTAAATATCTTCTAGGGAAAAAAAGTTCTTTATCTTCATATTTTCATCCCACACTGTTTGACAAAATTACTCAAAAAATATTATCCAGTAAATCAAGCTTTTGATATTTATTGATATTTAATATTATCCAGTAAATCAATACCAATTTATTGGTATTGCTTCCATTATCCTTATCCATTTCCCTTATCCATTTCATGGGTTCTCCTATATTTTCAGAAGTTGTTTGCTTGGATAAAATGAATGACAATTTTGGCACTATTACAAGTCATTTCACTATAAATTTCATAGCCATTTCTTTTGGTAGAGATGAAGAGCTGAGGACCACTTAGAGTAACTTGCTATAAGTAAGAAATTCATTGACACATGAAACATTTTATTTTGCTTTTGAGCGTACAGTCATAAAAGAGCTATTGAGATCATAATATTTCTTAGAAACATAAAGCTGTATTTTTAGTGTGTTGGCTTTCAAACTGGGAGGTTCCATCACTTCTTTCTTCCCCTGCATTCCATGCTAGTTGCTAGTGTCATCTGTTCCATAATATTATACAATGAGATTAGAAAATTTTTAGGGACAAAGTTGTCAACTATTACATAAAACAGAGAAATCTATTACTTAAACTAGAAATCATGACTTAGTTAAAAAGAAGCAGGGGTGAGCAGGCATGCTCTCATTCCTTCTCAACTATTGATATGGTGTGCAAAAATGAAAAATGACTAATTTTTGTTGCAGAGGTATCTCAGTAGTTGAGTCTCCTATTTAATTTTTTTCTTGATGTGAAAATTAATAAACAGAAACCTCATTTAAAATGGAATTGGCAGGCCAGAATGGGGAGTTCTCACAACCTACACCTCAGCATCAATTGTAGACCCAACAGGAAGAGATGTACCTTTGCATCTCCATCATGAAAAC
The DNA here is from genome assembly GCF_949987535.1 of Balaenoptera acutorostrata. Taxonomy (NCBI): domain Eukaryota; kingdom Metazoa; phylum Chordata; class Mammalia; order Artiodactyla; family Balaenopteridae; genus Balaenoptera; species Balaenoptera acutorostrata. The sequence goes on along the minus strand of NC_080080.1, from coordinate 27,609,526 downwards.
GGTTACTACTTTACTACCCAGCAGGAGGAAGAAAGAATTTCTCCTTGCCTGGCAACTGCCCAGCCAATGAGAGACTGTCATAACTCAGCCAATGAGAGACTGTTATAACTCAGCCAATGAAAAGACACTGCACTTCGAACTCCCAGTTTCATCCAATGGACTCTTTGTTTATAACAGCCCCTCCCAACTTCTCCCTCTCCTCTATAAAGAAACACTTCTCTCCTTTGTTCTCCAGTCTAGCCTGTGGTTCATGATAGACTGCATGTCCCACATTGCAATTCGTTGCTGTTCCTGAATAAACCCATTTTGCTGGTAAAATAACTAGCTGTTTGTTGTTTTAGGTCAATCTTGCTTTTGTACTCATTTTTGAACCTGATGCTGTTATTTTCATTAGTTCAAATACAGAGATAATCTTAAAATTCTATATAACTGTAGTCATGTTGTATCTCAACACAATGACTGCAATTGAATATTACATGCAGTTAGCATCCAGGACCATTTTTGTCTCAGTGGCTCAGTTTTAACATTCACTCAGAGAAAGTGTTGGAAATACCATTTTTTATTTTAATTTTTCTTATTGTATGTCACGAGAGTTAAGTAAGAATACCAAATGAAATTTCATGGTATTGGTAAATATGTAATTTGCATTCATGATGAAATCTAAGGAATGTAATCTACCTAATTAGTTATGTCAGTTATATACCAAATTTTTATTCCTTTTCCCTACTGCATTACCATAAATGTTTAAATTTGTCACAAGTAAGTAAAATGAGATTAATCTGAGTCTTTGAGGATCTGTTTAAAGAAAAAAATTAATAATCTGACCAATTCCTTTAAACTATTTTGTTTCTATTCTATTGTCTGGCCTTCATTGTCTTGCAATTGAAGGAAGTTTCCACCTGTCCCTTTTTAAGCAACTTACATGGAAACATACTTTTCTTCTCCTTTTCTCCATTCTGAAAATAATTTTAAGGCTTTAAGAAATTATAACTATTAAATATGTTCTGTAATCTTCAGTGGTTTGTACCTTTTTCTTCATTTTGGTTTTGAAATTAGCCAGACAATTCCAGAAATGCCAATCTTATTTAGTATTCATTCTTTACTGATCACATAAATAACAAAGATCTTTGGAAAGTTTAGCTTACTAACTACACAGGTGAAGTAATGTATATGTTCCTGGGTCTTGATTTGGATATATATGTGCCACTGCTAAATAACAGAGAAAGATTTGGGATTACTTCAATTTTCCAGAGGCCTTCATTTAGACATTTCATATGGCATAACGGACTGTGGATTATTACAACTTGAAAGGGTACCCAGAGCAGAGGAGCTTGTCTAAAGTTTGGTCAAGGAGTCTTTTTTAATTGCTACCTCATTTAATAGTGAAAACTATATTGTACGGTAGATATTATTACAAATTAGTAAAGTGAAACATAGAGAAATGAACTGGCTGAAGGTTAAGCTGGTTACAAGTGTTCAGCCAGTAGTGATTCCTCAGAGAATTTAGAGGCTGTTCTGGGAGTTCAAATCTTAATTGGGTCCAAAGATAATAGGTGAGACTGCCATCCTGGAACCCGTGGTCCCATCTCCCTATAAGCTCCTTGCACCCATTTCTTTCCGGGATCTTGGCCTCACTCTAGGACTCTGACAAAGATAAGTCTGATTCTCATTTTTATGAGTTCCACAGATTTATTTTCCAACTTGACCTCCAACAGGGAAATCTCGTTTTAGTCTGGCAGAAAAACTTGTTCACCTCTGTTTTCCAAACACTCTGTCTCTTTCCTCAATTCTTATGTACTAGATTTAATATTTTGGAAAACGAAAATCAAGAAGTTCTTCAAGCTGCTTTGCATTCAACTACAGACCTTCTTTACTCTGATGCAATGAAGTCAAACCTGCTACTTTTCTGAAGGGGTGTGTGTGTGTGTGTGAATAGAGAATACAGAAGGGAAAAGAAATAAGTGTCTCACAATATTACTTAGCTTTAAACAAATTTGTCTTTATTATTTGGAGAGTATGAACTCTACACTTCATTGGGTTTATCTTTTTCAAGTTGGTTGCTAGAGAGCTTACAATAATATTCATAATTTACCTGTAAATAAAGATATTGATAAAACAATGATAATTATTATAATAATAATACTTTTAAACATTTATTAAGGTCTTATTATATTCAAGCTATATTCAAAGTGTTCTATGTATTACCTCAGTTATCTTTACAACAGCACTATGAGGTAGGTACTACCATTTTCTCCATCTAAGGAAATAGCATGTGCAGAACTTAACCCATATATATATTGACAGCATCGATAACCCTCTAGTCACTCAAATGTCAAACCTTGGCACTTCACATTCAGTTGGTGAGAAAAGAGATCGAGAGAGAGCACAAATAAATTAAATGGAGAAAAAGAGAGAATTAACTACAATATGGATAGAGACTAAAATGTAATAATATGGACGATTATATATATACCTTCATTGGAAAATCAGGATGAAATTAATTAATTTGGGGCCATATATAAATTTCCAAATTTGGAAGAATATGTAAATGCAGACTCTAAAAATATCTTTTAAAAACCTAAATGTAAAAAATAATAGTATAAAACTAACAAGACAATGAAGGAGCACATTTTTGTGACTTCAAGGTAGAAAAGACCACAAAAGTACAATTCCTATGATCAAACATTGATGTTCTATACCAAAATCAAACATTTCTAAATACCATAAACTTAAAAAATGCATGATGCCTAGAAATAATGCACTGTTTTCCTTTACTCTCACACTGAACACTTCTTTTTTTTTTTTTGAACTTTTGAGTTTTATTTTATTTATTTATTTTTTATACAGCAGGTTCTTATTAGTTATCTATTTTATACGAATTAGTGTATATATGTCAATCCCAATCTCCCAATTCATCCCACCTCCCCCCACTTCCCCCCCTTGGTGTCCATACATTTGTTCTCTTCATCTGTGTCTCTATTTCTGCCTTGCAAACCGGTTCATCTGTACCATTTTTCTAGATTCCACACATATGCGTTAATATATGATATTTGTTTTTCTCTTTCTGACTTATTTCACTCTGTATGATAGTCTCTAGGTCCATCCACGTCTCTACAAATGACCCAGTTTCGTTCCTTCTTATGGCTGAGTAATATTCCATTGTACATATGTACCACATCTTCTTTACCCATTCATCTGTCTGGCATTTAAGTTGCTTCCATGACCTGGCTATTGTAAATAATGCTGCAGTGAACACTGGGGGGCATGTGTCTTTTTGAATTATGGTTTTCTCTGGGTATATGCCCAGTAGTGGGATTGCTGGGTCGTATGGTAATTCTATTCTTAGTTTTTTAAGGAACTTCCATACTGTTCTCCATAGTGGCTGTATCAATTTACATTCCCACCAACAGTGCAAGAGGGTTCCCTTTTCTCCACACCCTCTCCAGCATTTGTTGTTTGTAGATTTTATGATCATGCCCATTCTAACTGATGTGAGATGATACCTCATTGTAGTTTTGATTTGCATTTCTCTAATAATCAGTGATGTTGAGCAGCTTTTCATGTGCCTCTTGGTCATCTGTACATCTTCTTTGGGGAGATGTCTATTTAGGTCTTCTGCCCATTTTTTGATTGGGTTGTTTGTTTTTTTAATATTGAGCTACATGAGCTGTTTATATATTTTGGAGACTAATCCTTTGTCCATTGATTCGTTTGCAAATATTTTCTCCCATTCTGAGGGTTGTCTTTTCATTCTGTTTATAGTTTCTTTTGCTGTGCAAAAGTTTTTAAGTTTCATTAGGCCCCATTTGTTTATTTTTGTTTTTATTTCCATTACTCTAGGAGGGGGGTCAAAAAAGATCTTGCTGTGATTTATGTCAAAGAGTGTTCTTCCTATGTTTTCCTCCGAGAATTTTATAGTGTCTGGTCTTTCATTTAGGTTTTTAATCCATTTTGAGTTTTTGACACACTGACTAATTCTGACACCAGATGTGTAAATTTTCCCCCACACCAACCAATTTCCCAACACTAGCTGGTCAATTCAATTCAGTTCTAACACTGTATATCTGTAGCCAGTGTCATATCCCATGAATTAAGGGCTCAGTCCCACAAGACTGCCCCCACTTCAAACGTCAAGATTGTCAGATGTGCTACTGCATGTCCAAGATTGTGCTACTGACAGACTGGTTATAAATTCCACAACCCCCTCCTCGAGTTCAGTAATTTGTTAGTATGGTTCACAGAACTCAGGGAAACACTGACTATGTTTACCAGTTTACTATAAAGGATATTATAAACCACCCTCCTAGCAAGTAGACATATTACCAACCTGGAAACTCTCTTAGACCTACATATACTTTTGGGGTTTGTATGTTGGTATGATTGATTAGTAACTCAATTTCCAGGCCCTCTTCTCAGTCTGGAGAATGGGGGATGTGGCTGAAAGCACCAAGCTTCTAATCAAGGCTGGATCTTTTTGGTAGCCAGCCCCTATCCAGGAGCCCACAAAGAATCACCACGTTGGAACAAAAGTCATTCTAATCACTTAAAAAGTTGCAAGGGATTTAGGAGTTCTGTGCCATAAACCAAGGTCAAAGACTAAATACTTGAACAAAAGATTCTCCTAGAAGCCCTATTTACAAGTGTTTTAGAGCTCTGTGTCAGGAACCAGGAACAGAGACCAGTACATATATTTTTTATTATTTCACAGGTGATTAAGTAGAGGGAACATATTTGCAACATCTGAAATTGACAGAAGATTAAATCCTAAAAAACATACAGAAATAAGACATAACACTCAGTAGAAAACTGGCTAACAGAAGTGAAAAGGCAACTTCCAGAGGGAACACCCAAAGGTTAAAAGTTATAAGAAGAGATGTAATAAAAGTAGTAAAAACTGCCTCTTACCAAATAGAAGGGCTATAATCAGAAAGGTATGTTATTACCTAACTTCATTTAAGTGTTGATGAGACTGTGAGAAGTTGGAACTTACATTGAGGCTATTGGAATACAAATGTTTAAGAACATCTGAAAATCTGATAGTGTTTATCAAAATTAAGCCATATGTTCAAAATCCCACTCAGGAGTAGTATAGAGTTGAAGGCAACTTCAATAACTACAAGAGTGGTGAACATGGTTATGCACCTACTAGATTCTCCTTCAATGAAGGACTTATTGCACTATGTGTTAGAAGTGCTGTCAATAGACAACCTGTAGTCTCAGCACCTTCAAGGTATACCAAGGTATGCAATAAAAGCTGCAAAAAAGCCCAAGCCCCTCTATGGACAACCCACATCCTATGACTCACTGATGCAGATATATAAAGCTCTGGACATCTCTGTCCAATTGACAAAAAACTGAAGAACCTTTCTAGCTGCAGAGCTCCTTATAGTGTTGCCCCAAATTGTTGTTAAGTCTACATTACAGCTTGATTTTCCCTCTGTTCCCTCCTACTTTCTTTCACTTATTCCTTAATAAACCACCTGCATGCTAAACTCCATCTTAAAACATCTTTCCAGAAAAACGCAACCTGTCTGTGAAAGCAGGTACTAAAGATAAAGTTTTGTACCTGGATCACTTGCTACTCAGCGGACGTTGAGGATTTCATCATTGGTCGTAGGTGGAGCAGTTAACCCTGGCACAAGGTAAAGAATTAGGATGGTATACGGGTGGAAGGGGATGCATTAGCCTGCATGGTACACTAGGTATTTGAGAAATCATGAGGAACTAGTCACTAAAAGGAAAACAGAATAAATAGTCATTGCTAAGTTGTATTAATTTTTCAGAAAAACAGATAACAAAAAAGATGGCCCCACTTGCAGAATTTTTACTTCCAGTCCTTGCAACTGTGGGCTCTGCTGGTTTAAAGACTTTAATTCTCAAATGGGGTATCCTTCTGTCAAGGACAGAGACATTGAATTGTAAGTTGTAACTTGTCTGAGGATTTCAGGCTCCTTGTTCCAAGGGACCAGAAGGCAAAAAGAGAAGTCACTATCCAGGCTGGGGTAATAGACCTTTATTAGAAAGTGACAGGGATGCTGTTACATAAGGAAGAAAGGAGGGAGGCAAGGCATATGTTTGTCAGCCAGATAATCCAATTAAGTGGCTCTTTTGATGGTAAATGGACAAGTTCATCAACCCTGGCCTGAAAAAAGCATAGTGATCAGGGGCTCAGAACTCTGAGATGAAAGTCTGAGTCAAGCCACCAAGATGGCAGAGGTGCTTGCTAAGGATGGGAAAATGGATAGTGGATGAAGGAGATGATGAGACCAGTTGCAACTGTAGGAACAATGATTTTATTTTCCTATGGTTCCCCTAAAGAGGAGAGGTCACCAGAATCCTGGAGCAATTGCTTCCAGAAATGTGTTTGAAGAAGTAAATCCAAACAACGAAAGGAATGACCCATGTTGGACACTGTGATACACCACCCAGTCTCTCTCAGTGAAGGACTTGTTGATAGAGATACTGGGAGTGTTTTCTGGAGAAAGTCTTCAGCTGTCAGCCCTTCAGGGATTGCCCATGGTCACTTCCTTTCTGGGGTGGCCAACATCCAACAAATTATACATGTAGGAATATAGAAGTTTGGTCATCTTGGCCCAGGGAAAGATGTTTTACTTTAATATAAGACATACTTGAACATGCTTAAATATTGGTGGAAAGAAGCCTGTAAGCAGGGGAAATTTCTTCAAAAAGCAGAAGGCAGGAGGGCTGTGAGATTCAGATCACAGGTGATATTGTAACAAAGGGTCATGTCTTATTAGTACTACATAAGAGGCAAGATTCAGTATAATATTTTCTTAAAAAGCAACACCATTACCTTCACTGAATTTTTAAACTCACACAATACATTGTAATGAATACATCTGAATCATTTAATGTGGCCTTCATTTGAATTTTCTACACATCATAGTGATTTGGTATTGTCATCAAATCAGCAGTATGATAGTATTAACCTCAAATTCAGGTATCTGTAGTATTAATACAAGACTGTAACCATGCTTATCATTTGAATAATTTTTTTCCTATGAATTTTGACTGAATTAGGCCATAGTTGCTGGCAAATCCTTGCGTTGGCTCTGGGCTTCATCCCAAATACTGTCTTTACATAGAAATAAAACAAAACTTCTTATATCTGGATCATTGGGGAATGAGGCTGATTTGGATATAGGGGAATCCTGAAAGCCTGGCTCTCTTTTCAGCCATGTGGCCACTTGTTCTCCTCCCTTCTGCTTAGCTCCGTCTCTGCTTTGGGAACTGGTCCCACCACAGTTTCATGCCAATTCATCTTTGGATCCAGCTGGCCCTAACTCTACTGCTAGCTCTGGCTGTTGCATGTTTTCATGCCAGACTAAGTCTTCTATGTCCAATATGGTTGGCCCCATCTTCATTTCTGGTCTCAGGCCAGACTCAAATTATGCAGATAAACTGGAAATTTGGGTGTGGATAAACAGGTTTGGGGCAGACATATGGGGTTGTACTGTAATCCATCAAATTTAGCAATGCATTATTCATAAGATGGGAATTATTGTATCTTCAAAGGGAAATCCTTTTCCTTCATCCTTCTCTCTTCCCTATGTTTCCACTTCCCACTGGCTGAAGGAAAATGTGGGTGGATATGGTCCTGGACACTCTGTTGAGTTAGACCGGCACCATATAACATCCTCACCACGTTAACATATTTTGTTGAAATTTAAATCTACCACAAGGTGTCAGTCAGTAGCTATTTCTAGAAAGCCGCTACAGTACACTTTGGTTTCCCTGAATCCTAAGGAACTCTAAAGCCAAGTAAGAATGTCTGTAAGCAGTGCAGAAGGAATCTCTTTACCGTCTGTACTTTGGGGATTTTTAGTCGCAAACATTCAGCAGACAATTAGGCAACTTGTTTGAAACAAAAAGCAAAGTTGTAACTGCAAAAACTCCCAATACCCCTCTTCTTATCCTGCCAGTGTTGAAGCTGTTTAATAAAAATAAATCAAATTTGGAGATAATATTTTAACAGAGTATAATGATCATGTTAATAGTTATTTTAGTCTGCTTTTATACTTATAGATATATTGCTCATCTTTATTACCTAAATTTAACTTAAGAAACAATGCAAATGCAAAGAAATCAAGTGATTCTATCTAAAGATGCTCTAATGATTTATAAAAGCAGTTGTTTGAAAACCTATAGAAACTAAATGGGTTAAATGTAACTGCATGTACTAATTTGTGAAATAAGAGTATTTTTTGCCTTCCTTAAAGCCAGGTTTAAAGAAAAAAAAAATCAGGCCAGAATATTCACCATCTGTTTCTAAACTGCACAGATGGTTGCAAATTTAAGTCTGTTGTAAAGTGTATTGCTTACTGTTCTGTCCACAGCTCTAAGTGTCAGATAAATCAATTGACAGTTAATAGTAGCAATAACTTTTCAACTTCCTAATAGTGGTATTAGAACCCACTGACCCATGCAGAATCTTAGTCTTTTCCTGAGCTAAATCCCTGATGGTTGCTTCTCAGCTAGTTTTTTTCCCCAGACTCAAAATATTCTGCCAGGCAAATTTCGATGTGTCCCATGACCCAAATTTAATGTGTTCAATATTAAAATGGCAATGTAGCATACATAATTGAATGGTATGACATGAAATTTAAATACATATGGGTATCTACAATTCACTATGAGAAGCAATACTTTCTTATCATTGATATGAAATTGAAAATATAAATTGATCTATGCCAATTTGGTTACCCCCATCTATTTTTGTTAGTGTGTTGGTTTTGTTTTGTTTGGTAATGGTAGTTGCAGGAAAGAATTATCTATCCCACAACTAGTTCGTAAGGGGATGAGTCAGGGACCAAATTTTGCCATATATAATAAATAGCACATATATATTGCAAAGCAGAAAAAAAAATTCTGTCATACGACTTGTTCTCTAAACTTGATGTGGCCTTGGCTTTGTATCTCTTTCTCTCTTTTCTGGTCCTTGGCAACCTTGGCAAACACTTTGTCTAAAATTTTCACCTGAAGAAAACTTAACAGCATTCGAGTTTAAGGATTCAGCTGCACATCTGCTTGAGTCAGAAGACCGTGAATCCTTTAAGGTAGGCAGAGAACATAAAATCCTTTATGGTTTAGGCATGGATCACCTTCCCTAAATTTAGAGGCTATTGGACTTGCTAGCTTCTTATGTCCCATTTATGCAAGTGGGAGGAGTGTCTGTCGGATATTTTAGTCAACTCATGTTTCTTGACTATATCACCAATGAGAACTCATTTTTCCTGTATATTATCCAAATAGACAGTCTATTAATTTTATCCACAAAAACTTATTTCTAACATTCATTGTTTGGAGAGCAGAGCCTCTGGCAATAATGTCCAGTTGAAAGCTGCTTTCCTCTTCCAACTGCTACCATCATTACCCCTGGAGTGTAAATTTGTGATTAGAGCAACTCACTGCACCAGGGGTATAATATAAACCATCTAACTATACATTTATATACTCTGTCTCTGGTGGCCATTTATTGCTAGAGTAGCTTGTCTCTGGCTACATTTGGAGGGTGGTAAAGCACCTCATTTACAAAGTAAACCCTATTGGCATCTTAATTTTCTTGAAATTCTTTCTCCTCATCCTCCTTCTTGTGAAAGATGCTGAAGAACTGAAAATTTTCAGCTGACTCTAGCAAGATCTTAGCCTCCAAACTGTTCCTACCCTCTTCCTAATTGTAAATCAACCAATTAATGGCTAACTGCAGTCTCAGGCTTAAAGTCTTGCAACCCATCCCATCATTAACACATCCTCTGGTTCCCTATGTCCTCTGAGAATTTTAACAGTGAACAATTCTGGAAACAAAACTGGACTTCGATGTTCCTCAGTTTGTTCCGTAAGATCTTTAAGCATCTTACTCCTCTCCAGAGCACTCATTTTGAACTATTTTCACTTTGTGATATTATTAATAAACAATTGAGCCATGGTTTTTGATTGATTTTTCTACTTTCCTATTGGTTAACATTTTCCAGATATTTAGTGGCCTCTGAACAAATTACTGTATTTATTACAGCTAGTGTAAAGAAAAGGATATGATGTTTCTGAATACTCTATAATTTATTAATAAAGACTTGCATAGTGCTGACCACACGCCAAGCACTATTCTAAGATTCTTACAAGTATTAACTAGTATAATCCTCATAACCATCCTATGATAAGATTTTATATGATCTGAATTTTAAATATGAGTAAGCTGAGGCACAGCTAAACTGAAAAACTTGCTCAAGATCACCCAGCTAGTAAGTGGAATAGCTGAAGTTCAAAGCCAAATAATCTGATTCCAGAGAATGTGCTCACAACTACTAAAGTATATTACTTCTCCCGCAGCCAAACTGGGCATAAATAGCAAGACTGGACCATTGTTAAAAAAAACCTTCTTTTTAACAATTGACCATTCACTAAGTTACAAGTTACATTTTAAAAGGTTTTTTTCTTATAAAAATGTCAAGCTAAGTAAAAATAAAACACTATTTTATAAAATACTATTTTAATACTATTTTTCAGAGATAAAAAATTTTTGAATCATTTTATGATTATCTTGATTTATCGGATGGATATTTTCAAGTATCTTATCAGTTTTCCAAATATTTACCTACATATTTATCTATCATGGATCAATCAACAATTTTTTTATTCATCTGTCTTATTTTCTTCTCCAACTGATCAACAAAAAATGAGAGGTAATTTTTGTCTTTGCCACCCAATCTATAAAGGACTACCAAGACTTCGTGGCCAGCAGGCCTAAATTTCCTTTAAAGAGATGTTATTAAGGAAACTTTATTGTCAGTCAAAGTATGAGTTTCTAAGTTAATCAAACTTCCTTAACTAGGAGGGAAGGGAAATCTAGAGGGTGAAAGGAGAGAAGTAACCTCAAGAAATGTCCCCCCAAAATAGGGAATTCCTGGAGTTTGGGGACAACTGAGAGGGTGAAGCCCCTTGAGGAGACAATTTTTTGGTGTTGGTGCGGGAAGAGTTCAAATTAGTTATGAAGCGCTGGGAAAGCTAAAATAACCAACATCCAACTGAGCATAAATGGAGTGACTTCTGTAAAGAACAAAGCTGTGGTGTTTTAAGTGTCACTAAACAAAGATACTATGTTTTTCATTAGAAATGGGTTTTATTTATTTATTTTTGTTCCCAGCCTTACTGAGATATAATTGACATATAACATTGTGTAAGGTGTACAACGTGATGATTTAATACACAAATAGATTGTAAAATTATTACCATGATAGGGTTAATTAACACTTCCATCACCTCACATAATTGCCATTTTTATTTTATGTTGTGAACTAACTCTTTTAGCAAATTTGAAGTACATAATACAGAATTGTTAACTATAGTTACCATGCTGTATAATAAATCTCCAGAACTTATTCATCTTATAAATGAAAATTTGTTTCTTTCTTCCTGTCAAATGTCTTTTATTTATTTATTTTAAAAATTGAGTTATAATTGACATACAATATCATATTAGCTTCAGATGTATAACAGTGATTTGATATTTTTACACATTATGAAATAGCACATTAAGTCCAGTTACAATCCGTCACCATAAAAAAATTGTTGCAATACTATTGACTATTATTCCCTATGTGTACATTATGTCCCTGTGACTTATTTATTTTACAGCTGGAATTTTGTACCTCTCAACCCCTTTCACCTATCTTAACTGTCCCCCCAAGCCCCTCCCCTCTGGCAATGACAAGTTTGTTCTCTGTATCTGAGTCTGTTTCTGTTTTGTTATGTTTGTTTATTTGTTTTGTTTTTTAGATTCTACATATATATGCAATCAGATGGTATTGGTTTTTCTCTGACTTATTTCACTTAGCATAAATATATATATATATATATATAAACTTCTTTATCTGTTGCTTCCATCCATACTGTCTATTATAAATAATGCTGCAATGAACATAGGGGTGCATATATCTTTTCTAATTAGTGTTTTTGTTTTCTTCAGATAAATACCCAGAGGTGGAGTTGCTAGATTATATGATAGTTCTATTTTTAGTTTTTTGAGGAACCTCCACACTGTTCTCCATAATAACTGCACCAATTTACATTTCTACCAGCAATGCACAAGGGTTCCCTTTTCTCCACTTACTCGCCAAAACTTGTTTATTGTCTTTTTGATAATAGCCATTCTGATGGTTGTGAGGTATATCTCACTGTGGTCTGGAGTTGCATTTCCCTGATGACTAGTGATGTTGAGCATATTTGCATGTGCCTGCTGGCCATCTATATGCCTTCTTTGGAAAAATGTTTATTCAATTCCTCTTCTCATTTTTTTAATCAGGATGTTTGGTTTTTTTGTTGAGTTTTATGAGTTCTTTATATATTCTGAATATCAACCCCTTATCAGATATATTGTTTGCAAATATCTTCTCTCATTTAGTAGGTTGCCTTTTCATTTTTTTGGTGGTTTCCTTTGTTGTGCAAAAGCTTTTTACTATGATGTAGTCCCACTTGTTTATTTTTGCTTTTGTTGCCCTTGCCTAAGGAGATATATCCAAAAAATATTGCTAAGATCAATGTCAAACATGTTACTTCCTATGTTTTTTTCTGGAAGTTTTATGGTTTCAGGTCTTACCTTTGTCTTTAATCTATTTTGAGTTTATTTCTGTATATGGGTTTCTTATTCTATTCCATTGATTTATCAATGTGTTTCTGACTCAGTAGCAGAATACCCTCATTATTTTTTTCCTTTTTTTTTCTTTTTTCTTTATGAGGCAGCATAGTATATTGGTGGCAGAAAGGAATTTGGAGGCAGAGAAACCTGAATTTAAAAACCAGCACTAATTGACCACTGGGTAATATTGGAAAAAACAGCAACAATAACTTAAATTGTCTTAGCATTAATTTCCTCAACTATACCTCCTAGGGTATATCTTGGGCAAGAAATATTACTATTTTGCCCCCCAAAATTTCAAAATTCCAAGAAAATCCCATTGGTATTTATACAAAATATATAAAACAATTTAAGGGCAATTAATATTTTTAAAATATTATTTTTTTCACCCAGCAGTAAGTTGTGTCTCTTCATTTATTTGGAATGTTTATAGACCAAGGAGAACTTTGTCAGCTTTTTGCATTGGTTTTGTACATTTTTAATTCAATCAGTACAGAGATACTTTATTTTTCTTTCTATTATTAATAAGTTGAATGCATAGCTTTATGTTAAACTGTTTAACCAGGTATAACATTATATATTTTAAGTGCTTTAAAGAGTTTGAAACATTTTTAGATGGGATGGAGTTACATTCTTTTGGGAACATATTTTAAAACTTATCTTAATTGTTTTCATCACAAAAAAGAAATAATAATGTGATGTGATAAAGGTGTTAGCTAACACTATGATGGTAATGATATTACAATACATAAACGTAAGTATGAACTCAATAGTTTGTACACCTTAAACCTACATAATGTTATCTGTCAATTGTATCTCAATAAAAAAATAAAATAAAACTTACAGATGCTATGCACAGAGCTCATGAGCAAATGTTTTGTAGATCCTCTGAAATTGTGGATATCGCTCTTTTTTTTCAATAGCAGTTTTCTTTGGCTTAAGAATTATCAGTAACTTGTCTTACTATCTCAACTCATATTCTCAGGACAGACTTTGAGTATAAATACATATTAACTTTCTTAAATTAAAGTAATTATTCAGGGACACCAGGGAACATTATGGAAGGAAAAAAATCACACCCTGATATGGTCTATTTTTCTTATGAAAATAAACATTGTATTTTTATAAAAATTGTATTCAAGTTCTCCAAATATGAAAAGAACCTCACTACCAGTTAACATATTACCATATTGTCACACCAAATTGACTATGAAGCTATTTCCATTTTCTTTTCTCATATGTGAGTAAACTTACAGAATAAACATACCTGAATTTGAAATAAATTAAAATAAATCACAAAGAGGTAAAAGAAAGTTGCAAAGAGGTAAAAGAAGTTTGCAAAAGAAAGTTGCAAACACTTTCTAGATACAGAAAGCAGTCTTGCTACCCCTAAAGATTTTACTATAAGCATTTATTAACTAAGCCTAAACCAAATTTTTCCTCACTGGTGCCCTGAGATTGGTTGAATCATTATTACAAAACTTGTCTGGCAGGCTTGCTAAAGCCTATGCTGGGCTATATGTCATGAAGAATTTATATCAGGGTGTTAAAAGTGATTTGAGATTCCCATTAAAAGAAATAACCTTAATCATCCACAATAACATTGCATTAATTATTGATAAATCTAATCAGTAATCTGAAATTGCTCACATCTAAAATTAATCAGAAAGGCAGATGAATTCCCAGAATGCTGGCATGCTCTTTTGCCTTCAAGTACCTTTATAGTGTTATTATTTACATGCTCCTGAGTTCGAGAAAATTTAACTGAAAACTGGAAAGATTAGATTCTTCAAAGGAATGACTTCACTAGGGTTAGGTTCTACTCTCAAAACTGGGATATCCACTATGTCAACTCATGTAAACTGCTGCAACTTCAGTGTTTTTTGTTTTAAACCGATTCTCTTATAAAATCAAATTTTGTACCCATTTCTGAACTTTCCCCTACTTTTATACTCAGAAGTAACCATAAGCATTCAAAAAATTATCTTAATATATTTATTTTTGTCATGACTTCAAAAAGCAAACAGAGAGAGATAACGGAGTGAGGAGGGAGGGAGGGACGGAGGGGGAGAGAGGGAGAGGGAGAGAGAGAGAGAATTATACACTGAATGGCAATATACCCATAATCCAGTTTAAGATATAAACTATTTCCATCAGATAATATTTCCCTAATCCTCCTGGACCATATTCTCCACCCTTCCAACCAGAGGTAAGCATCATTTTGAATACAAATTAGTATTTACACATTTCATTTATTTATTTATACTTTACTATATATGCATACAAATTATATTAAAACAATATATGTTATTGTTTTCCATGTTTTAATATTTACAGAAAGTGTATCATTATGATATGATTTGTGTAGCTCTGTACAATTCACTTCCAGAGCCGTAGAATGCCCTAGGATATGCAAGTACTAGAATTTATCATCTATTCTTTTGCCAATAGATATTCTAAATTCTTGAGATTTTGAATACTACTGCTTTGAGCATTCTTGTACATGTCTGTAAGAGAAAATATTCAAGTGTTTCTTGAGGTCATAAAATTAAAGTAGAATGGCTTCTTTGAAGCATATGCAGCTCTTGAACTTTAATAGGTATTTACCAATTTGATTTACAGATGGGATTGTGCTAACCTGCACTAACAGTGGCTAAAATTTTTGGTTTGTTCACATTCTAGTTAATTAAAAAAATTTTTTTTCTGCCAGTTTGTTATATGTGAAATTGAATTTCATTGTGGCTTTTAAAAAATATTTCCACAATTAATTATGAGGTTGAGACTCTTTTATATGTATTGGCAGTCCCATTTTCTCTTCTGAATGATACATATCTGTCATATGTCATTGATACTTATATCTTGGTAATATATTTTGCAATTAGCTGCCCAGGTCTGTGATTTTTTTTTTCTTTTTTCTTTTGTTGTCATTTGAAGCACATAAATTTTTGTTATAAATTACAGCTAAAACTGTTAATAATTTTTTGATTTACACATTTTTGTATTGATACTTTTAAAGAAATCATCCCTTTTTGGAAGTTGAAAGATATTCTATATTTTTTCTAAATGTTTAAAGTTTTAATTTTCCTAGTAATGTACTTTTGTGTATGGTGTGAGATTGGAATTTACTTATATTCTTTTCTTAAAAAAATTATTTATTTATTTATTTTGAATCTACTTATATTCTTTAGTATATCATTCCAGCATTGCTTTTAAAAATCAGTGCCATTGACATTCAATTACATCTCTCATCATAAATGACATTTCCCTATATACCTATATCCTTTACTGAAGCTCCTTTCTGTTCCATTTTTTTGCTGATTTATCTCTACATCAAAACCATGCTCTCTTAATTATTATAATTTCATCGTAGCGTTTGATATCTGTTAGGGCAAGTTCATCTTCTCTTCCCCCACCCATCATTAGTTCTTTTTCTTCAAGAATATTTTAATTATTCTTGGCCTTTTACTTTTTCTTGTAAATTTTGGAATAAGTTTGTTCCTTTATCCCCCCACACACAGAAAATCATAAGAATTGTTATAGGAATTATTTTATTTTATACACACATACATAAAATTGAGACCATTTATTTTCAAAGCACATTTTCTAAATTTATTACTGATTTTTATATGTTGATTTTTCTATAACACATTTATTACTTTGTATCATTAATCTTCTATCTAAAATCCTTAATTGTCTTATTAATTCTAAAAGGCGTAGCTTCCGTTTAGATTTCTAAGTAAATAATTATATTGTCAATGAATGAGGATATTTTCTATTCCAATCTTTATCCCATTACTTGTTTTTCTTGTCTTGGTGCAGTGACTGACTCCTTTGGTATTATATTTAATACATACTGTGATATTAGAATGTTGTATTATTCATAATCTTTAAGCTAATATTATTAACCCTTTTATATCCATTCTGTTGTTGTCATAGTTGTTTTGATAGATGCACTTTTCCAGATTAAGATAATTTGCTTTGTTCCTCCATTGCTGAAAATTTGTTTATGTATTTTCTTAATTTTAATATTGAATGTGTAATTTCAGTTAAGTATTTTTTTCCTGAACTTAGTGAGATAGTCATTTTTGTTTCTTTTCATGGTTATATCTAGCTTTACGGGATGATGGGAAAGATAGTCTCTAGCTGATTGGCCAGGAGCCCAGTTAAAACTTTATGGATTGTATTACTGCAATTATCAGTCCTTACCACACAATGTTATACTGGTCTACACATTGATTGGAGAGCATTTGCTCTATTTCAAATCCCTAGAACAATTTATATATGAATATTATTTATTTCCCCATCAATGCCTGTAGTTTTATTTACTTTGACTCTTTCTTTCTTTCCTTCTTCACTCTCTCCTTCCCCCCTTCCTTCTTTCTTTCCTTCCTTCTCTCTCGAGGGATTAAAATTTTAACTATTGATTCAATACTGTTAATGTTTACAATTAGTTAATGTTTTCTATTTCTTATTGACTTAATTTTGGTAAACTATATTTTTCTAGTATATTGTCTATTTTCTCTAAATTTTCAAGTTTAAACTGTTATTCATAATATATTTTTTATATATCTTTTGAAAATCACTACTGTATTCTCCTTTTTAATTCTTAATATTCCTTATTTTGAACTTATTTTGCTTTCCTTGATCAACCTTGTCAGTGGTTTGTCTATTTCATTAGTTTTTCTTTTCAAAAAACTAATATGTGTATTTGAGGATCTTTTGTAGTACATTTTTGTTTACTACTTTATTGATTTCTTACTTTATATTTATATAGCTTATATTTATACAGGTTATTTTTTTTTCACTTTTGCAATTCAACTTATTTGCTGTTTTACAACTTATATTTCCAAAGGCTTTACAATGTCACATTTTCTTGTTTTTTGATACAATGCTTTAATAGTTCAGTCAAGAGAGATATCATATGATGCAATATTTAGCTCTTCCTTGAAGCTGGAACTCAGCAATTTATTTCCTCTAGAGCTGCTGGGTATTTCCTAAACTTTATAACATCTGCCTCGAATCTCTGTTACTTTGTAGGGGAACTTGGTTTTTGACCTCTCACAGTTACATTCCAATGGTTTGTGAGAGGGTCTCCTGGGCTCCAGTCCCTCTGGCTTGGGCATAGTGTGTTTTCTTCGGAGGGTGACACCAGTGTTTTCAGAGCCATCCTGTCGTTTCAACTGGTAAACCACAGGGACGACGTGCTCATATTCACCACCAGCTTGTAATAACTTGTACTTATTTCTGGTGGGCCAGACCGTAAGTTGGGGAGGGACAGAGCACTCAGGTGGCATCCTGATTATCCTTCCAGCCTTCAGATAAGACCTTCCTTTGGAAGATGTCAGAGGGTCTTGTGGACTCACTTCTTCAAGGAGGCATTCTACCTCATCCATTACATCTTCAACTTCCAACTCAGAGTCTTCTGAATCCTCAGGAAGCACAATGGTCAAGACAGCCCTTTTCTTCAACAAATAGGCTGTCTTAACATTTGAGAAGCTGCTCAGGTCTTTCAGGTTCCTGCCTTTCACAGTCTTTTTAATCTCTGCATACCTTTTCAAGTTCTCCTTATACACCTCCCCAATCTCATCATTCACCACCATTTCATCTTTGTCTGCACTTAATTTCCTATTTGTGACTGGCTTTTTCCATGACCCCTTGGTTTTGCAGTCTGGTGAGGTCCCTTCATCTCTGGAGGGCATTTTCTGGGGGGATTTCTCTACCTTTGCTTCATACCAACTCATGTCGCACTGTATACCCTCATTTACTTTGGTAAACTGGGCCAACCAGGTAGGGGAGGGAACGGGCCCCTCGCAGCCATTGTTCTCTACCTCATCAACTTCATCCTGGTTCCTGCTCCCCATTGACATCTGCTCTGCTCCCTTTCTACCACTTCCTGGTGAAGACTCAGGGGAATTCTCAGACTGTACCTCATACCACCAACTCATATTGCACTGAGTGGCCTCATCTATTTTGTTGAACTGGGCCAACCAGGTAGTGGATGGAGCACCCCCCTCAGGGTAGCTATTGCGCTCTACCTCTTCCTCTCCACCCACATTCTCAGGGGAGCCATGGCTCCCACTACTGTTCTCTGGCATACTTTCCCCTACAGTAAGGAGTTTCTGAATGAGATTCTGAATGTAGGCTCGGGTCTTTAACTGCTTCCATGCTGGCACAGAGTGGCCTTTCCTGATGAAGCTTGTTGATATCCCCAGGAGACTGGTACAATTTTGAGTTCAGGCTATTCTGGATCTCACCTCTGTCAGTTGGAGGTGGTGGGTTTTGGGAAACAGCTGCATATCCCTTCTTTTCTTCACCCAAGTTCATCTCCATGATAGCTCCTGACTTAAACATCTCATGTCTTACAACATCAAGACACTGCTCTGACTGGACAGCTCTGTGTTCATCTTATTTATACAGCTTATTTTCCACTAGCATTTCAAGGGTATAATTATAGTACTTTCATATATTGTTGCTTTAGAGTTTTACATTTAGTGCTAAATATTTTCTGATTTCTATTATCATTCCTTCACACTTATACAGAAATATGTTTTTAAATTTGAAATTTAGTTTATTCTTCTTTATCCTTTCAGTATTTATTTCTAAGTAATGGTAATTATGACAAGACAATGTTTCTTTGAAATTTGATTAGTTTTTCTTTCAAGTCTAATAAATAGACAATATTTTTGTCTTTTCCACAAATCCTTGAAAACAAGGTCTATTTTTAATTCGTTGACTTCAGGGTTAAATGTGCCCATTATTAATCTCTAATCAGCTTTTTCAAATCTTTTTTATTCTTCTAATTTTTTTCTCATTGATCTATCAATTATGAGAGTTGTATTTGCATATTAACTTTTACAATTATGTATATTTTTGTTTAATACATTTTTAAGCTATAACATTAGCTTCATTTTTTTGTTGGTGTTACTTCACATTCAAACTTTCTGTAGTTTTATGTCATATATGCTGATTTAAAATTGCAAATGGTTAGGTTGTATTTTGTCCAATTAAATCACCTCTTTTCATCTTTAACTGTTAAGTTTAATCAATCTATATTCATTACTATTACTGATAGATTTGTACTTATATCATCCTATTTATGCTTTCTAGATATGTGACTTCTTTAATATATAATCTGATATTTGTAGTTAACATATTTCTTTTGTTCTTTTTAATGTGTTCAAAAACTGATTAATTCTTGCCCCCTCCCCATACCCCTGATACTGCATTAAAGTTTATACATTCTATTTTTATTATTTTTGTAGTTACTCTTAAAATATTAACACCCATATGGTATATTAAACAACTGTATTTAACAGTAATTAATGTTAATTAATCTTTTTACTTTTTCTTGTTCCACCCCTGACAATATGAAATTCTAAGTGTGAACCTGTCACAGTCTTCTTGTCTTACATCTGAGGTTGTAGGTTGAGTTCTACAGTTTTTTCTTTTTTTTCCTGAAACTCAGCCTAATATTGATTAACTTCCTGGTGTACAGTTGATCCTTGAACAACACGAGTTTAAACCATGTGGGTCCACTTACGTGCGGGTTTTTTTCAATAGTAAACACTAAAATTCACATGATTTGCACAGGTCAGTTGAATCCATGGATGCGGAATCAGAGATACAGCAGACCACGAATGTGGAAAGCCAACTCTAAGTTATATGTGGATTTCGACAGCTCTTAGGGTGGGTGCCCCTAACCTCCACATTGTTCAAGGGTCAACTGTATTTTTAAATTGGGGCCTGTGAGCTCATGTTCACTAGAATATCATCTGTGGCTTAGGATGAAGATGTGTACTTCCAAAGGATATTTCAGTTGGTGTCTTGGCAAGGCTGTTACCAGCCTGGCATGGCTCTTTATGTTAACTCCTCAGCATTGGACTCTCTGGACAGCACAGATAGTGACAATTCAATACCAAACATACATCATGATAGGCTCATGTTTTGAATTCCTAGGGAAGACTCATTTTCCTATTTAGAGCCAAAGTCAATAAGAAAGCTTTCTTTCTTTCTTTCTCCTTTTTCCTAGTCTATCTTTTTGCTAAAAGTATAACCTTTCAACAGCTCTGTCCTTTACATGGAAGTCACAGTTCCATTCCCCTAATAGCCCTGCTCCCCTATCTCCACTAGACTCTGTTTAAACCAAAGCCCTTGTTTTTTAAGACTAGCAAATGACCCTTGAATCACCTAAACTTCAGGTACCATTTATAAAGTTTCTGGAACATAATGCATACTCAAAATAGTCCCATTGCCCACCTGTTGTCATGTCTCCTTTCACCCAGAATTTTATGTTTGTGAACAGCTGCAGTAAAACAAAGACTAGAACTCAAGAGCACTACCCTAGTCCACTTCTCTATCAGGTTGGTCATATAACAAAGGACAGGTTTCCTATCTTTTTCTTAGTATATTTTTAGTCCCCAAAGATATCAAAGTTTGAGTGTTTTAATTCATTAACATAGAGTTTGTACCAGATCTTCGTAGGCAGTTAGACTAATCGGAATGAGAGCCAATCAAATTTTGCGTTACCTGAGAATAGAGGGGAAGGAGGGACAACATAGGGGTGGGGAGGTGGGAGACACAAACTACTGGGTGTAAGACAGGCTCAAGGATGTATTGTACAACACGGGGAGTATAGCCAATATTTTGTAATAACTGTAAGTGGAAAGCAACCTTTAAAAATTGTATAAAATTTAAAAAAATTAAAAAGAAATATATGTATCTAAGTGTAATTTAAGTTTACTTTAATCTTGTATTTAAGTATTTGACACATTGAACTTGTAGCAATAAGATCATAGTAAAAACTGTAATATGTTATTACAGGTGTCTAAATGTCATTCTATGTTGTACACAAATTCATAGTATATAAAAATGGTATAGAAAGAGCATTATATAAGCCTTTTTTCTTTTCTTATTTAAAAGTCTCACTTGCCTTTGCTGAACAAGCTGCAACTTTAAGATACAGTTGAATTGTATGGTTGGATTCTGTTTTTAATTGCTCTGTGACAGACTTCACAGAATCATGTCAAATTTGAGAAGAAGAATTACAAAAGAGTTTCACCTGAGTTGTACCTGTCACAAAGAGAACTGTTGAAACATGGATAATGGGCGTGTGCTCTGGGTTTCTTTGATTTAATTGCCTGAGGTCTCCTCTGTAGTAATACGTCTGGCTAAGGTTTTCAACTTTCAAGAGAAAGTTGCTAGACTGTAGAGCTATTTAATAAAAGCCTTTCTGATCGACTTTCAAGATACTTCACCTCCTCAAAGACAGGAAAGCCTACTTTGAAAGAAAAAAATAGGTTAATTGATCTTCATGTGAAACTTTCTAAATAGCTAGGTAGATATTAACCTTTCTGAAAATTCAGAGTTAAATCCTCCCTGCTTGAAATACGTTGCTATGTAAAGCTAAACTTCTACTAAATGAACTAAACACTACTGGGTACAAATAAAGAGGTGATTATTTTATCATCAACTTCATTAACACAATTTATTAAAGGTACTGGCCATGATACAGGGAGCACTAAGTGAGGTACTACAGGGAATTATAAGGAAGAAAGCAGTTCTGCCCAACTAGGTTTATTGTCCTAAGAAGGACCTCCAGAAAGCCTGATAAAGATGTGCTAACTTTACTGAGCCAAGGGAATTTAAAAGGAAATAACCATCCTGTTTTCACTGTAATTGGTCCCTTTGAGGCCAGCTTTGCCTGAAGCACATATAATTTTAAAAGGAGGCAGACAACCCAGTTGGGTTCTTCTTTAAATGATCTGAGGCAAAGCATGGGATAAAGATTGGAAGCATATTCCTTGGAGGTTTTCCTGTCATTGAGGCAGGATCTCTGTTTAGCTCAAGGGATATCTTGGACTCTTCTTGAATCTTTTATTTTTACATTTTACTACTTTCCTCAGTTTGCTGAGTCCAGTTGTATAAATATCTGAATAGTAACTTTCAAGCCCCATGCTTCATCGTTAATGCTGATAAGAAAGAATTCCAAATATACACAAAATATTGTATCTCTAAATCTATCTATGCAGATCTACACACCTATCTTTAAATAAAAAGAAATTAGTCATTGTAAGTTGTTGATTAGAACAATACAACTATTTCTGAAATAAAACTATTTCTTTCACAAAAAATCATGAAAATAAAACAAATATTTATTAAACACCTATCTAATACAGAGCAATATGTCAAATATCATTAAGTGTACAAACATGAAGTCATGGTCCATGGCTGTGAAGTCCTTACGATAAAATAATGGGTACAAAATAACTACAATCCATAGCAGAAATTGATGAGTGTCACAAGAAAGAAAAAGTTCTGTATTAACTGCGAATGGTGTTTCTTAAACTTTGGTGAGTATTAGAATCTCTGGACCTTGGTAATTATGCAGTTCATATTCTGCCCTTTCTAGGATGAACCTAGAATCTACAACCTTAACTCTCCATGTGATTATAATGGATTGGTCTGAGGACCACACTTTGAGAAACATCTCAATAGTATAAATATTATTTGTGGCTGAGGATGATGAAGAAAAATAGTCTTCATGAAGCACGTAGAACATTTTTGGCCATCAAAAATATAATTTTGACAGAATGGAGATAAGAAGAGAGGAGAGTCCAGTTGATAGAAATAATATGAAAAAAATGGATGGAGAATTTGTTCTTAGAGACTACCTCTGAAACAGACAGACACTGAAGTAGAACTGTGCAAAAGCAGAGTTCTATGGACTTGCAGAGTCAGCCAATAATTAGGATTCTAAAGTGCCCAATGAAACATGGCTATTCTGACTTCTTTTGTTAACTCAATTTTTGTTTTGGAGAAAGACAGAGGAAGGGAGAGGTCATAGAGGAAGGGATGGCAATAATAATTTAATGAAAACATAGCTTGTTTGAGTCCTTTGTTATCCAAGTAAATATTGTTAAGGAAAGAGTTAACATGTGACTGTCTTTGCAGCCATGTTTGTAAGATGGGGATCATGTCCTACCTGTGGTTGTCTGTCTTCCTTATTAGGCAGAATAGGATTTTTCTTGGTCAGGCAGCCTATCAGCAAAAACTGTTTACTTGTTTCTTTTTTCTAAGTGCAGGAACTGTTCTTGCACTGAATTTGTTTCGGTCCTAAAAGGAAGAAAAGCATCTATGTAATAGTGTTACATAAATCAAATAAGTTAACATTTGCAAGTCATTTGTAACAGTGCTTATTAATGTAACATGAACAACAACAGGACAAAACAAAAAAACACTGTCTTTGTCTTCATGTCTGCTATACCTCTTTAGAATTAGGTAAACTGCTGCCTAAACTATACTCAGTTCTTGTTATAATGCATTTTCCTTCAATTCTAATCCATTTTCAAATTCCTCTGTTCCTGGTTCAAACCTATCTTCTTATAACAGTGATGCTTTGCTTACTCCAGTATTTCTGAGACCTGGTCATGTTAATTCTTTACGTTTATGAAGAGGAAGGGTTCTAATTTTATGCCTAAAACCTTTATTGGTTCCACTTTGCTGGCTCAGAGAGAAAGGTATTAATGATTCTTTTTTCCTATTGTTTCACATTTCTGACTCCACTAATGGCCCTTAGCCTCTGTGCTGGATATAGTCCATTTACTCCTCCAGGTCCACTCTCCTAACACCTTCTCGGTGTCCTAGTGGCTGACCTTTATAGACTGCAGCACCTAGGCTTTCCTGTCCTTTGGTTTGGACTTGCCCTTGCAATGGATCAGAGTACACCTCACTGAATGTCCTCAGTAGAGGAGAGCTTATATGAATCAAAGGGATAGTACAATATATGTTTTTAGA
This sequence comes from Balaenoptera acutorostrata, assembly GCF_949987535.1. Classification (NCBI taxonomy): domain Eukaryota; kingdom Metazoa; phylum Chordata; class Mammalia; order Artiodactyla; family Balaenopteridae; genus Balaenoptera; species Balaenoptera acutorostrata. The sequence goes on along the minus strand of NC_080080.1, from coordinate 27,585,081 downwards.
AGAAAAAAACAGATTGTTAAATGCTGCTGCTTTTTGTTTGGTGTCATCTGGGAACTCTTTTTCCTCAGGTTTCCTTCCATCTCTCATGGATTCTGTTCTGTTGGCAATACATAAGGAACTCGAGCTTGTCCCAACATAAGAGAGCTCCCTAACTTTAGAAGGTACAGCAGAACCTAAGGTGATTTCTAAGAAAAAGGAGCGTTGCAGAAGCACCTCGGGGCCATTCTCCTCTCTTTTTCTTGGATCCATCTTTTCTTGCTTGAAGGAAAACGTCAGCATACCAAGCTAGCTTGAAGGGCAAACTTGTGTTACCTGCACCATCACTCTACATGATAATCCCAATCTCTGATACTGCTAATTGAATGGTACTCTTGTTCACTAGGCTATGTTCTGCATCAGAATCCTTCCCAATACAGCATTTCAAATAGCCTCTCCTAATCCATCAGAATTGGTACTCAAGATGAAGCATATTTTTTATCCCTTCTAAGAACAGAGGGACAAAAAGAGCTCCCAAATATCATCCATGATGTAGTTTAGTTCACCAGGGAAAGAAGAGTATATATGAATTTGGAGCCTTCATCCTAACAAATAACAGAATTTTCTTTTTCAACAATTTTGGGGAAATATTGGGTTAACTTAAACAGCCTAAACGTCATCTTAGAGCCTTGCATATGCTAATCTGCACTGCTCATCTTCAACAGATGAGAGAAGTCTATAGCTTGAATTAATCAGATTTATTTCAGTTGTAAGTGAGGGAACTCCAGCTGGAATGAGTTTAAGAGGGGAAAAACAAGTTATGGATACCAGACTATAGAAATGCATGGCAAAGATAATCACTGGTTCAAAACAGACATGGAACCAAGGAGAGGGATACTGTAAAGATTTTTTTTCCAATCTTATTTCTGTTTCTATCAGTTTCATTCTTTACTTTTTTTAGACTGGATTTTTCTCAGTGACATGGAACATTCCACTAACATTTCCAAATTAGTATCTTAGGGTTTTGCCAACAAAGAGAGATTGCTTTTTTTTTTTTTTCCAATTAAAAGAATAAAAGCTAGGAAGCATATAATGGGCTTGGTATGGGACATGCCCTGGGAGTGGAATATTACAATTGGTCAGCCCCTGGATCCATATGATTAAAGCTTAGGAATGAAGAACTCAAAATAGAAAAACAGAGTGCTCTTGCAAAGAGAAAATGTTATTGGCCATTCAAAATAGTAGGTGATCATTACAAAGCATTTTCCATGTTTATTTGATCATTGAGCCTTTTTATTGTACAGAAAATCTCAAAAGGACCTCCAGTCTGCTAAATATGCTTTAGAAAATACTGGTTTATTTTAAACATAGCTCTCAGAATATTTAAATGGTGGCGTATGGCTTCTGGAGGAATCAGGTATTCAGAATTCTGGCCATATTCAATACAGCTATCACCAGCCAAACAAAACAGTAGTGTCTCATAATTCCTTAAAACTTTTACTCTCTCTAGTCATTTTGCTTTTTTTTTTTTTTTTTAATTTATTTATTTATGGCTGTGTTGGGTCTTCGTTTCTGTGTGAGGGCTTTCTCTAGTTGTGGCAAGCGGGGGCCACTCTTCATCGCGGTGCGCGAGCCTCTCACTATCGTGGCCTCTCCTTGCGGAGCACAGGCTCCAGACGCGCAGGCTCAGTAATTGTGGCTCACGGGCCCAGTTGCTCCGCGGCATGTGGGATCTTCCCAGACCAGGGCTCGAACCCGTGTCCCCTGCATTGGCAGGCAGATTCTCAACCACTGCGCCACCAGGGAAGCCCCATTTTGCTTTTTTAGAATGCTTTCAATGATTATCACTTTCTTTCCTTTCTACTCATCCATATTCTACCTAAACTTTTGGCCATGTTTAAGCTGCTCTGATTGTGGGAAACTAGCTCCCTAGTGAACTCTTATGTCTTTACGCTTTTATACAATGTTATTTTACAATTATTTGGCAAATTTGCAAGTACTGTAAACTGTTGTCTTTGTGTGCACATGAACTAGATGTGTGTTTGCGTGAGTGCATAGATGTTCAAGCATGTGTGTATGTGTGTGTGGGGGGTGCTATCTCCCTAAATCAAGGGAATATAATTCAATCAGCAAGTTCTGTCATAGATCATAGAGAAACGGGAGGAAGTTACAGGAGAGAGCCTGGGAACATGCGAAAGCTGTATCATGAGCTATTGTTACTGATGAGAGTGTGTTGCTTTGGTGACCACATCTATGTTCTGCAGTAGATGATGTGTCCTGGCAGAAAAAAAAAAAAAGTCATTTTCCCTCATTAGTTATTTCTGCCTTACTTTTCAGGGAATTTGCGTATTGGTTCCCTAAATGGTGGTGCCTGAATTGTGAACACTGTTTTCCATTGGTGATTCCAAAATAAGAATCAAACCCAAACTATGCAAATAAATACATACTATTTGATACTTAAAGAGTATATCAATTAGGATTAAAGATGAGTTGAATGAAAAAGAGAACCCCAAATATCAGTGACCTAAATAAAACAGAGCTTAATTCTCTGCTATTTAAGTTAAGTTCAGAGGCGGACAGTTCTGGCCAGACATGAATATTCCAAACTCAGGAAGCATTACGTCTTGTTCCACTCAGTGATTACTTGCATGAGTTCTATTTTCATGGTAAAAATTGACTTTCAGGCAGCAAATTTGAGGAAAGGATCAAGATACAGAAGGGGACAAAGCTATGCATCATTTATCTTTTAAAAGTGTTCTTGAGAGCTGTTACCCAACACTTCCACGTTAGTCTTTCTGGTAAGAACATAATCCCACATTTTCATCATTGACTCTATTTTTTATTTAATAGTCTAATGAACATCTGCCACCCTATGCAAGATCTAGAATATTGACAGTAAATTTATTGTTGATATTCTAGATGGTTTTCTTTTTTCCCAGATTAATTAATTAATTGAGACGTAAGCCCATTAAAAAATAAAAGAAAGGAAAGGGAAGGACATCTAGGAGGTTATACACTAAAATGCTAATGGAAGATTATCTCTGACTGAGGCTTTAAAGGTGATTGTTTCTGTTTATTTTCTGTTTACTCACCTAACACTTCTAATTTGTCTATAATTCTATGTTACTTATATAATATAAAGATAATAAAAGTCAAAAACCATAAAAAAGAACTTTTTCTTTGTTCAGGGAGTTTGGGAGAGCAGATCACTTTGACAGAAACCATTTGCAAAATGATAGCTTAATATTCACGTTAGAAAAAAAAATAAATTGTATTAGTTGTGACCTAGTAAATAGATGCTAATCTTATTTATTTCAAATGATGATTTTGTAATAGCAAACCTACCATAAGTGAAAAAGTCAAAGACTTAAATATCCAAAAAAACGTATTGTTGAAAGAGCACTAAACTAAAAGCATATGGCCTGGCTTTAAATTCAAAGAGATAAAAGACAAGGAAAAGGAAGAAAATAAACTTCACTCTCCATCTTTACATTCCATCTTTTAAAGTTTTAAACTTTGTGTAAATCATGTTTCATCCTTTTCAGGCTTGGCTCTTTAGCAATTAACGTTTCACTAAACATTTATTTGCTGAACAGCTGTCAGTAGTTATTGATAGAGTATGTGTTCAATGTAAGTGATAATAAGGTGACCTTTTAAAACTTAGAAACAAGGAAAAAAATCATTTCAGATTAAACAAGAAAACCTCATATTCAGCTGATACAACTGATATTCCTGATATGCCTTTAGCAGATAAATGATCAGCGTCCTCATACTGTGTTACTGATGAGCCTCAGGATCGGCATCACTCCTCAGAATAAATTGACTATGATCTCAGGCATACACAACATGACTGAAATTTCGTATCAATTGTATGACACCACACCTGGAAAAATAATACACAGAGAGGTATGGTCACCTTAAGGGGAAAATGCAAAGAACTAGACACTGTCAGGATTTTCCAGGGAAAAGACATATTCAATGTAACAGACAAGAAAAAGGTTACTGAGAAAGTGATACTTTCTGTTTGGGAAGTGGAAGAAAAATTTCCATAATCATTTATCTCAGTTCACTTTTGGGCCATTATCCAAACTGCAGATTTGTAATTTGGTGTCCTAAATATTTTCATTCCAATCAGTGATTTTCTTGATAAAGGACTGCTCATTTGTACAAATAGCTGTCAAAGTCCATTCACTACAGTGCAATCATTCCTTGACTGAACAAACTTGTGTGTCTTGACCTTCACAGCTAAGGTTAGTCCTTAGACCATGGTGAATTTACCTAGGCAAGGGTATGCAGTGATGCTTCCCAAAAGCTGGCCAGCTGGCTTTCTTCTGTTGACATCTGCACCTCTACATCACTCTCTTAAAATTTCAACATATTGTCACCTCCAGGTTTGCTAATGACTACTTTGTAGCCAGGTGTATTTGCTTTTTCATCACACATGTGAGATGACCAAGGTAGTTATCTACAAAAGAGAAAAAAAAAGGCATTTGTAGATAAATTGATTGGATACAGGACAAAATATCTAATTCTGACACTTGAAGTAATTTGGATCAGTGAATGATCAGCTAGTTTGAAAGTCACAGAGTGAATTTAGTGATAGCAGTTTTACTATAGTCTTTATTCTGTGTAATTCAAAGTAAAATAGAAGTGTATTAATTGTTCTGTTAATTTCATATGTCAGCATTCAGATTAGTCTTCAAATATTTGGGTTGCTAATAGATTCAGTGTATTCCAGGAAATGTGTATGCAATAGAAAGCTTTTATTTTCCTCACACATATACACTCTTCTTTCCTAAATTAGAATTTAGAGCTCTTTGATCTTCCTGTGAAGATTCCTCCAGCTTCAGGATATGTGGACATAACCTTAAAATTTGTTTCTGTTTACTATCCCTCATATCAAACGACATTCAAGTCAATGTCAGCAAACCCTTTCCCCCCCTTTCACAAGTAGATTTATTTATAATAGATTTTTAAGGTAGATTTGTACTATGAGTCTTTTTTTGATGTATATTTATTTATTTATTTATTTATGTTTGTTTGTTCTCTACAGCTGTGTCTCTCTTTCTGCCTTGCAAACTGGTTCATCTGTACCATTTTAGGAGGGCAAGATTCTTTTTATTTTGTTTTAACATCTTTATTGGATATAATTGCTTTACAATGGTTTGTTAGTTTCTGCTGTATAACAAAGTGAATCAGCTATATGTATACATATATCCCCATATCCCCTCCCTCTTGCGTCTCCCTCCCACCCTCCCTATCCCACCCCTCTAGGTGGTCACAAAGCACCGAGCTGATCTCCCTGTGCTATGCAGCTGCTTCCCACTAGCTATCTATTTTACATTTGGTAGTGTATATATGTCCATGCCACTCTCTCACTTCGTCCCAGCTTACCCTTCCCCCTCCCCGTGTCCTCAAGTCCATTCTCTACATCTGTGTCTTTATTCCTGTCCTGCCCCTAGGTTCATCACAACCATTTTTTTTTTTTTTTTAGATTCCATATATATGTGTTAGCATATGGTATTTGTTTTTCTCTTTCTGGCTTACTTCACTCTGTAAGACAGACTCTAGGTCCATCCACCTCACTACAAATAACTCAATTTTGTTTCTTTTAATGGCTGAGTAATATTCCATTGTATATATGTGCCACATCTTCTTTATCCATTCATCATTATTTTTAAAGAACTCTCCTTTTCCTTTTTAAAATAGCTGTATGACATTTATCTTAGAAATCAGATGAATTAAAATTAATTGAGTTTTGGGAATTAGAGGATTTAGAACATGGATTGAATGACTGAAGACATCTCTAGGTAGTAATTTCTAACTTGAATTATGGTTCTGAGGGTTGAAAAATGGGAGCTGATGTAAATTAAATATGGGAGGAATGGAGAGGGGAAAAACATAAACAAATGCTAAATCTATTCCAGAGGTGAGAAAAACTTACATATATATATATATATATGAATGAAAGACATTGAGAAAACTTGTCATAAATCATAGAAATCCACAAATCATAAATTAAGACAGTATTAAGACAGTATAAATGTTCAAACAATTTTGGCTATAGCTTACATTAAAAATACTGTATAATTCAAACCCTTAGGACCATTAGCTGCAAATTCTGAAAACTTCTTTTACCTGAGGAAGAGGGTAACGACAACAACAAAAAAGGACATCTCCTCCATACAGGTAGGATCCTTGTGTGTATGGGGGCAGGAAGAATATAACTGTATAAAAGTGGGATATCTTCCCATGAAGCAGACATGAACTTTTCTCTGATAAAATGTTTATAATTTTTAAAAGTGGACATTACTGTTCTTTTTCACTGTTGCAAACTGACCTAAGTCCTTTTACCCATTCAGTAAACATCAGGGATCTTTTGATAAATATTCACTATCTCTGTGGTTTACAGGGAGGTGGGAACTATATTTCCTTTCCTTCATATCCTTAGCACCAGGTGGTAAGTATCAAAGAAGGCAAACATTGCTTACTGTACAAATATTAATAGCAAGAATGTTCAGAACAGTCTTATGACCTATTCAGTAACTTGGACAATCTCTCTCTCTGTCAGACTTTTTCAGTGGCACTTTGCGTGAAAACTTGACTCCAAGGTGGACTCTTGGATTCTTTGAGGACAAATCTGGCCAACTATAGTGAGGTTAAGTACATTCCCTGTGAATTTGGATGTAGGAATGTATTAGTTTGTAATTACTGCAATAACACTACATGATAGACACAAATCAAAATGGCATAAAAAAGCCAAAAATTGTTTATTTAACTCATGTTTCTGCATGTTGGCAGTTTGGGGTGAGGGGTTTGGCTGATCTACACTGGCCTTGGCTGGGTGTGCCTGCTTTAAGCTATGGCTTCAGCTGGGCTTGGATCTTTGCTGGGATACGATTTGGTCTAAGGCCCAAGCAAATGGAGAAGTGGCCACCTGGGGAAAGCTCATCAAACGGAGAAGTGGCCACCTAGGGAAAGCTCATCTTAGGAGAGGCAGAAGAGGGCAAGACCAATTGCACAAGTGCTTTTTAAGCCTTTGGTTATATCACTCACACTAACATTCTATTGGATAAAGCAAGTCATGTGATGTGTATAGCCACAAAAGATGTGGATATAGGGAAAGGTGAAAAATTGGGGCCATAAAACAATCTAGCACAAGGACTAACAAGGTTATAGAACTCAGGAGCTGCACACCCCACTTGCCAAATTCTTCTACCTAATCTTAAAATGAGACCTGTACATATATCCTAATCAAACACTTTTCTAGAACATCACTATTTCACCAATAAAAATATTGCTTTTAACATCCTCTTGCTAATTAACAAACACCTTGGTGTAGATTTCCATATCTGAAATTTTAAACAAAACTGTTTAAATATTGATTCCTACTTAAAGTACTTCAAGTGCTGTCAGAATAATCCTAGTGATGTAGACACACATACATCACATCATTATCTTGTATTACCACCCAGGCAATTATGAGAGCCACAAGTCTTTTCATGAAGTGATACCTCTCGGCTTTTGTCGGCAGCCCCATCTATGTTCTGAAAAATTGGTCCCTCTGATTTTAAATTATATATGCTGGGCGGAAGAGAATTTCTTGCTTTTAAAATAACTTCAAATAACATGGATTTAGCAGAATTTGAGGTCTCAGCTTTTTGGTAACTGAAATTCCTCACCAAAAAGAGTTCACTCTCTTTTTTACCTCTCTTGGCCTTGGATACCTGATCCAATGTTCACATTGTGAAGTGTGAACACTCTGACCCATTACTGACTGATTAAGAACTAGCCTAGAAACAGCTAGAAAGTTTTAAAAACCATTGGTAAGGTCAGAACTACATAAAATTTCTTCTAGTAAGGAATTTACCCTGGAGGGAAACAGAATTACTACCCAAGCTAGTTAGCAGGAGATTGAAAAGGTGAGGAAAGCAATCCCTCGGAAATGAGTGGCAATTCTTGACTGCAATCATCAAGAGGGAGAAAACTGAGTAAGTTGGAAAAAATATTCGCAAGAAAATTGCTCTCCTGATGTTTCCCAATACAGGTATGGGAGGCCAAACAGGCAGCCATGCAAGGAAAGTTAATTGCCTGCAAGGCCTGTAACAAAAGAATAAACCAGAGGGAAAACATCAAATTGGAATCCAAATATAAATTTTCAAAAAAAGAAATTAGCGAACAGTAATAAAATCAAACATAGGGGAAAAAAAGCTTGTAAAATACTATTAAAATGATAGCAGACACTTGAAATGTTTCTAAATGTAAAAAAACTATGCCTGTAAGTTATAAAACTATGTTTGTACTAATATATTTTCCAGTGGCAAAAATGAGGCTACTCTTTTTTGAACAACAAAGACTATAGGCAAAGTGTCTACTGGAATCCATGTAGTGAAGGTATGAATCACAAAACATTAGAATTTCTTTGAAGAGAGAGGTATGGCAGTTATTATTTGAACCATTAAAAAAAAAACTATGTGCAATAATTCTGGACAGTAGAGAACATATTTTGCTATATATGTATATACATATATAGATTTATTTGTTGCTGTATATGTATGTGTATATGTGGGGAGATGGAGTGTGATTCTGACTTGTAATACAATTTATTGAGATGGGAAGAATAAACTTTATTTCATTTATTTTATTGGGAGAGAATAACATTCATTTTTAAATATTAAGTCAGTTGCCAGATTGATTTGTCTACTCTACATACTATATGTTTCCACATAAATTTTAGAAAGAGTTTTTAATTTCTACAAAAAATCTTTCTAAAAATTTTTTCCTACAGAATGCCTGTTGAGATTTTGGTAGTGATTGAACTGACCCTGTAGATCAATTTTGGAGAATTCCTATTTTAATATTACTCAGTTTCCAAATCCATTGACATGGAAAGTTTCTCTGTTCAATTAGGTATTCTTTTATTTATCTCAGCAATCTATGATTTTCAATATATAAATCTTGCACTTCTTTGGTTAAATTTATTCATGATTTATTTTCTTTTAAATGCTGTTTTGAATAGAATTCCTTTCTTATTTTCATGTTTTGAATGTTTCTTGCTATTGTATAGAAAAACAACTGATTTTCTTACACTGATCTTGTTTCCTGAAACCTTCATAAACTTGTTTATTAGTTCTAGTGGTTTTATTGTGGAATTCTTAGAATATTTATGTACAGGGTCATGTTTTCTCCAAACATAGAGTTTTACTTCTTCCTTTCCAATATATATGCCTTCAATTTCTTCTTCTTTCCTCATTGTACTGGCCAAACTGTATTAAAATTTGAATAGAAGTGGTGAGAGGAGACATCTTTAACTAGTTTCTGATCTTAGGAAGAAATAATTCAGTCTTTTTCCATTAGGTGTGATGTTAGGTATATATTTTACTTGGATACCCTTTATCAAGTTGAGAAATTCTATCTTATTATTAGTTTGCTGAGATTTTTAACCACAAACAAATGCTGCATTTTGCCAACTGCTTTTTCTCTGTCTTTTGAGGTGACCATGTGGTTTTTATCCTTTATTATGTTAATATGGAACATTACACTGAATTTCAAATCAAATGTTAATTCCTGAGATAAATACCACTAGGTCATGATACATAATCTTGATGTGTTGCTGAATTTGTTTTGCTAATATTTTGTTAGGGACTTTGGTGTATTTATCAGATATTGGCCCTTGTTTTCTTTTCTTGTGATGTCTTTTGATTTGGGACCACTATTACCGGCTTCATAGAATAAGTTATTAAAGATTCCTTCTTCCTCCATTTAGAAAGCATTTTTTGAAGTACTCGTATTACTTCTTGTTGAAACACTTAATAAAATACACCAATAAGGCTGTCTGGGCTTGGGGCTTCGTTTTGTGAAAAAGTTTTCAATTATTAATTGAATATATTTGCTATTCAGATTTTCTATTTCTTAAGTTAGTTCTGGTAATTTTGTTGTTTTAGAAAATTCTTCATGTCATCTAAATTGTCTAATTTGCTAGCTTGTTTGTTCACAATATTCCCTTAGAGGATCACCTCCTCTGTGAAGTCTTCCTTGCCTCCCTCAGATGGAAGAATAGCCCTTGATCTTATTTTCATGTTTCCCTTAACTCCCCAGAATCTCTTTCTTACAGCACTTTCACACACTCTGCTGAAATCATCAACGCATGCATGTCTCTCTGCCAGAGAGTGAGCTCCTTGAAAGCCCAGGCTGTGCCTTAATCATTTTTTTTGAATTGCCAGTGTCCTTCAAAGCATCGGGCCCACTGTAGGCACTGGATGTAGGTTCAGTTCCCCAGAAGCACACCCTGAGATGGGGATTTATTTGCAAGTGATTTAATTTAGAAATGCTCCCAGTAGAAAAGAGTGATGGGGAAGAGGGCCAGGGAAGGTGAGGAGGTCAAGCAAAGATATAATTTCAGGCAAAAGTCCCGCAAAGGGGAACTTACGCTTGATCCCATAGGGAACTCTGGTGCATAAGTTTATGCCTTAGCAGTTGTAAACGGGGTTTAAAAAGAAAAGAAAAAATATATATATTTTTAATATTCTTTTAATATCTGTAGTTAAGTAGTAATGTTTCCTCCTTTATTGCTGATTTTGGTAATTTGTATCTTTTATTTTATTGCACAGTTTGTCAATTTTGTTGATATTTTCAAAGAAACAACTTTTAATTTTAATTTCATTATTTTTTCTATTCTTTATGTTTTCTACCTCATTTATCTCCCCTTTAGTCTTTATTATTTCATTATTTCTGCATGTTCTGGATTTAGCTGGTTTTATGGAGAGAGGTTATGTTGATCTACTCACTCCATTATGCCAGAAATAAATCTCTAGTTAAAGCAGAGATACATCATATTAGACCTCATTAGTCAGAATCTCTGGAGGGGATTCCGCTGAGTGTCTACTTCATAAAATTCCCATGATGAATAATGATGGTCACCAAGATTGAGATACAATTATATTTGGCAAGTCTATGATTTGGTCTATGATTTTGGTTACGTTCATATTCCTGAAATAAGATAATCAAGTTTAATTGATAACCTAAGTATAGAATCAACACAAAAGTTACATATATATATAATACACAGATATATACAGATATAACTTTTCAAATGATAAATAATATATTATCATATCAGTTATTTAGCACACTCTTCTGGACACATTTACATGTGAAGTCAAATTGTAATGGAAAAGTTGTTTGGCAGAGTAGATAATTAGGACAGAGAAAGCTAAGTAATTGAATACAGTTAATCTGATTAGGTTATGAGAGCTCAATATCTCCTTCTCCTTTGGATGATTACACTTGACATAGTGAATTCAAATATCCAAGGCAATCAGTCACTCTTCAATAGCCAGTATTAGAAACATATTGACAGTTCTTTCTTTTTGGTTGCACCTATTCTAGATTCCCTTCAGATCTTCAATTAAGAAGATCAATTTAAGTGCGGGATTAGTTATTGTCACATGACTGGATTTGCTTATACACAGTCTTTTCACAGCACGTATTTAAAATCTCTCCTATTGTAGGCTATTTCTGTATGGAGGCTTATAATTAAGAGAGTGACATACTATCAAATGATATTAATACCAGAATACAGAACATCTTTATCATTGATATTTTAGCAGCACTCTAGATAAAAGTTGAAAGATGGATATAACATTGCTTTTTCCAACACTGGATAAGGATCAAAATAATTATGAGGTTACAGTTTTATAACTAACAGAATGCTTAAGTTACTACAAATTTGGGTAACCAATTGCTATGTATTATCTAACTTTCATAACACATATTTAATTTAGTAACACAATTATTAATAAAGGTAACAAGATAATGAAGGAAATAATTTTTATTTAGATAGTAGAGTTTTTAAAAATATTACACTCCAAGTATAAAAGAGATGAATGAAGAATATAGGAATAGAAAGGGAAAAATAACTTGTTTCCCTTACTCAAATATTTAAATGAGGTCTAAACAAAGTCAACTCAATTGAAGCCCGACTTTCGTTGCCTGTTTTTATAGTTCCATGTAGAGTGGGAATCTACATGTCCGGACTCCTTGCCTTGAGAATATCTCTTGTATTTGCATATTTCAATTTTGGTCATGTAAACTAGTATATATGATAAATATCAATTTACCATATAAATTGGTAGCTCAGGAGTGAAAGGTAGAAAGAGTCATGTAACCTTACAGGTATTTGACTTTAGTCTTCATTCAGATCAAAATTCTCTGTCAAGCCTTTAGGCTATCAAAGGTAGTATTTGAGATGGTTAGGTCTCAAAATAGTCATGAAAGTTGTGTACACATCCACATGATTATTATACAATTTTAGCACAGTAAAACCCCACACATTTGTCTTTATTTTCTTTGTGATTTATTGGAAGAGATTTGGACCTGAATTCTTTTGAATAACTGGCTCCTTCCCTGCGTTAGTCAGTTTGGGCTGCCATAATAAAATCCCATAGACTGGGTGGCCTATAAACAACAGAAATTTATTTCTCATAGTTCTGAAGGCTGGGAAGTCCAAATTCAAGATGCTGGCACATTTAGAGTCTAGTGAGAGCCCAGCTTCTGGTTCACAGATGCCAGTCTTTTTGCTGTGCCCTCACATGGCAGAAGGAGCAAGCAAGTGAGTGCTCTGGGGTCTCTTTCATAAGGGCACTGTAGGGAAGCAAACTTTGCCACCTCAAAACGTGTCTCTTTGGCATGAAGTTAATTTAGACTGATTATTTTTAAGAAACAGAAGAGTCAAGAAGTTTTTCTTGTTACCTCCCCTGAACTGCCTAAAAGAATTTAGATAAAGGGCCTGTTCCCTGAATAGAGCTATCACCAGAGATATCTTCAGAGAATATGGGCTAAGTGTGGTGGGAAGGACTCTGCAGGGCTTAATGATCAAAGTCCACTCTGTTGCCCCACTGTCTCTACATGGCCCAGTAAACATTTTTTACCGAACATTTATTCCTCCATCTCTGTGTGAATTGTCTTCCTTCCCTTTGAAGTTCCAATGCAATACACCCAACATTCTCTTTTGCTTTTTAGCTGAAGATGGTACTTAAATTGAGGACTTTGGTCATTTTGGCAAATTACTCAGTTTACCTGGGTCTCTCCCATGTATACATTTTATTACACTTTTGTTTGTTTTCCTCCTATTAATCAGTCTCAGGCCAATTTAATTCTTAGACCAGCCAGAAGAACCTAGAAAGGTAGAGGAAAATTTCTTCCTCCTGGACAGCATTAGTCCCGCTCATGAGAACTCCACCCCCGAGACCTAATCACCTCCCAAAGGTCCCACCTTCATATACCATCGCATTGTGGATTAGATTTCAACATATGAATGTTAGGGGACACAAACATGCAGTTTGTAACAATCCCCTACTTCACTTTGCACATGTAGACTAGACACAGGAATGCTCCTGTGACAATACAGAATGCCCAGAAAGTTACACCTGTTGATTCCGCTGAGACTCAAGGAAAGAACAAAAACATTGTCTTTGCACCAATGAGGACAATTAAAACTGGTTTTTATTTTTAAGCAAGAAATCCTTAGAGACAGTGGAATTCACTGTATTCTTGAAAAATAATTGTCATATTTATTGTAGTAAAAATTCTACAATAGAGCTGTTTTCACATTTATCTAGGATTTTCCATTACTAAAGCTAGTTTGCTTCAACTAAATTATACAGAGACAATGCTTAAAGGACTCCAGAGAGAGCAATCTTAACTCAATAATTTCCAAGCAGTTTTCCCCATCATGACCCATAGTCTATACTCTAGCAGTGTTTCACTCAGCTTGCTTGTTGCTAAGCAACAAATAGGGGATAGAAGTTAAGCTTCTGGAATCACTTACACATTAATTATAAGTCAGAAACATTAAGAATAATGCAAGTTTTAATAATGAAGGGTATTACATATGTTGTCACAGTATGCCTTTTTTCCTAACCAGGAAGAGAAAGACCTGTGGGATACTTGTCATGGGGAAATGACATTTCATTAGCTTTTGGAGGTACCAAGAGAGTAGATTTTAAGAGAAACATTTAGGTGTTTTATAGCTATCTTTCCCTTTCTCAAAGGTTTTCTTTCCTAATTGCTATTGACTTCGCATTCTTTGAACTACTGAAGCTAACAGTAGCATAAGTAGGTGTTAATTTCCTAGTTAGGAAGTTGCTGAAGTGTTCTGATGATTGCATGATTGCTAAAGACTTTTAAATGCAAGGGAATTAAAGACCATTAAGTGCAAAGAAATCAAAGACCAATTTTTGTTCTCTAAACTTAGAGATCTTTATCAGATTTTGATTTTCCCACCAGGAAAAAGCAATATTCTGAAATCATAGTGCCTCTCCATCCACATCTCTCAAAGTTCTTACACTACTATCTACAGTCAGTCTCCTTTGTGAAGTTATACGGCTGTATGATTTTCCTTTCTTTGTAAATGGAAAATTTTGGGACATGTGTTAGCTTAAGCAAGTACTCTTTCTTGTCCTATGGTAGCATGCCAATATTTGGCCAAAAAAATGGACTAAGGAAAACCTGAAATGGTGTCAGCAGTGAGCTGCCAAAAGACTTGTTAATTCAGACTAGAAAAGCCAGGTTTATTGCGCAGTGTGGGCCTCTCAATCAGCAAAACTTGGATATGAATTATTTTAGCTGTACTAAATACAGACAGTATTAACTACAGACTGTAGCTGTACTACAGTCTATCAACTAAAGTTGTTTAAGAGATATGTCATATTAAATATGCATTCAAACTTCACATACATAAAAGTCTCTTGGGAAAGATACTCAGCATATTGAAAAGGATATGGACTAAATATTCAGATAAACATGAGTCTGATTTCAAGCCTGGCACTTGACATCTGCATGACCATGGCTCAGTACTTCACTGTTTCTTGGTCTTGGTTTACTCACATATAAAATGGGCGGGGGGGTTGGTGCTAGAACTCAGAGGGCAATTTTATGGCCCCTACAGAGATCCCTTTCCTGCCCAGCCACACTCACTTTCATTTCTTTGCTGCCCTTTCATCTTTGTTGGCCAGTTACTTCTTTTTTTATCTACAATTGTACAATATCCCCTAGATATATCACTGGGAGACAAGGAGACAGCAGCTTTCCTATCAAATGCCAATAATAACAACGTTTTGCTATCAGTATGTGTAATTAATATAAAATGTGCTGTGATTGATCACCAACAAATACTGAAAGAAGCCATGTGATTGGTCACCCGTCTGTGTATCTATTAATTATGGAGTAATTTGTGGACTGAAGAGCTAGCAATGAAGTTTTTATGAGTTTACTCACTGTAACCCTAACCCTAACCTTGTCTTTGGCAAATGAAATTTCAATCATTTTATTGTGGGACTGCTGTTATTTAACTATACCTTGCCATTTGAAATCCACGTATACTACAACAGTGAGAAACAAGGATTGTTGTGTATGTGTGCATCTATTTCCTTTTCTTCATGAGATAGCATGGACTTCATCCATTTTATTCTCTGCTGCTTCCCTAGCACTCAGAACAATGCTTAATACATAATGTGGAATCAAAGAAAGAATGAATGTTATCACATGCCTAGAGTGCTTATCATGGAGCCCAGAATATATAACAATTACCCACTAAATGCTGGGTTTCTTAGTCTTTACTTAGTGTCTGGTTTTAAGAAGAGGTAGATTTGTCAAAATGAATTAAGCACTCAGTGTGCTCTAATGTATATTTGGCACAATATAATTTTGTGAAGAAAGATAGAATTTAGTTCCCTGAAATACACTTTGTGCTCTGTAACCATAGAATCTAAATTTGATCCTGGCTTTGCTATTTCACCTTAGGTAAGTTATTTAAACCCTCTAGGCTTCATTTTCTTTATCTGTGTAATGGCAACAAGTATATCTACTCACCTAATTAAAGTATGTGAGGCTTAAGAGAGATTATATGTGCAAAGTGCTTAGTCCAGTGCCTGGCACTTAGTAGGCACATAAAATATTTAGCTATTTTTTTTATGAGTTTGTGGCCAATAAGGAAAAACAAATAATTTTAAAAATATATAATGAATTCTACAATGTAGATGACAAGAATATATTACAAATATATCCAACTGTGGTTATATGTTGTATTTTTTAATTCAAATGTAATTTCTCCCAAGTGTAATTGACTTTTTTGTTGAGAGCAAAATCTGAAATTGAGCAAATTCCACGTTCTTTTCTTGGAGGAAACTATTTTAAACATTCACAAAGCAGGAGTCTATAGACCTCAACAGAGAGATCAGAGCCATGTTAAGATTAAACTGAGAACTAAAGTCAAATTAAAGATTACTCTGAAACCAAAACCAGTTAAATAGACTCAATATTTTATTTAGTTTTCAAAATGTGTCAAGGTTCTTAGCATCTATGTGCCTCAGTTTCTTCTTTTGTGAAATGGAGATGGAAAGATCCCTATCTCATTGGATATTATGATGGTCAAATGAGAAAACACATTTAAAATATTTATCATAAATCTTGGACATAGTAAGAATTCAATAAATCTTAACTGAATCTATCCTTTTGTTCATATAAATTAATGTTAATGCCTGACAATAATTTATTAGGCATTTTATTTCTTTTTTTAAAAATTTAATTTAATTTATTTATTTTTAAACAGCAGGTTCTTATTAGTTATCTATTTTATACAAATTAGTGTATACATGTCAATCCCAATCTCCCACTTCATCCCCCCCCACCCGCCCCTCACCTCTTTCCCCTCTTGGTGTCTATACATTTGTTCTCTATATCTGTATCTCTATTTCTGCCTTGCAAACCAGTTCATCTGTACCATTTTTCTAGATTCCACATATATGCGTTAATATACGATATTTGTTTCTATCTTTCTGACTACTTCACTCTGAATGACAGTCTCTAGGTCCATCCACATCTCTACAAATGACCCAATTTCATTCCTTTTTATGGCTGAGTAATATTCCATTGTATATATGTACCCCTCTTCTTTATCCATTCGTCTGTCAGTGGGCATTTAAGTTGCTTCCATGACCTGGCTATCGTAAATAATGCTGCAGTGAACACTGGGGGGCATGTGTCTTTTAGAATTATGGTTTTCTCTGGGTATATGCCCAGTAGTGGGATTGCTGGGTCATATGGTAATTCTATTTTTAGTTTTTTAAGGAACCTCCATACTGTTCTCCATAGTGGCTGTATCAATTTACATTCCCACCAACAGTGCAAGAGGGTTCCCTTTTCTCCACACCCTCTCCAGCATTTGTTGTTTGTAGATTTTCTGATGATGCCCATTCTAACTGGTGTGAGGTGATAACTCATTGTAGCTTTGATTTGCATTTCTCTAATAATCAGTGATGTTGAGCAGCTTTTCATGTGCCTCTTGGCCGTCTGTATGTCTTCTTAGGTGAAATGTCTATTTAGGTCTTCTGCCCATTTTTTGCTTGGGTTCTTTGTTTTTTTAATATTGAGCTGCATGAGCTGTTTATATATTTTGGAGATTAATCCTTTGCCCGTTGATTCATTGGCAAATATTTTCTCCCATTCTAAGCATTGTCTTATCGTCTTGTTTATAGTCTCCTTTGCTGTGCAAAAGCTTTTAAGTTTCTTTAGGTGCCATTTGTTTATTTTTGCTTTTATTTCCATTACTCTAGGAGGTGGGTCAAAAAAGATCTTGCTGTGATTTACGTCAAAGAGTGTTCTTCATATGTTTTCCTCTAAGAGTTTTATAGTGTCTGGTCTTACATTTGGGTCTTTAATCCATTTTGAGTTTATTTTTGTGTATTGTGATAGGGAGTGTTCTAACTTCAATCTTTTACATGTAGCTGTCCAGTTTTCCCATCACCACTTACTAAAAAGACTGTCTTTTCTCCATTGTATATCCTTGCCTCCTTTGTCATAGATTAGTTGACCATAGGTGCGTGGGTTTATCTCTGGGCTTTCTATCCTGTTCCGTTGATCTATATTTCTGTTTTTGTGCCAGTACCATATTGTCTTGATTACTGTAGCTTTGTAGTATAGTCTGAAGTCAGGGCGTCTGATTCCTCCAGTTCTGTTTTTTTCCCTCAAGATGGCTTTGGCTATTTGGGGTCTTTTTTGTCTCCATAAAAATTTTAAGATTTTTTGTTCTAGTTCTGTAAAAAATGCCATTGGTAATTTGATAGGGATTGCATTGAATCTGTAGATTGCTTTGGGTAGTATAGACATTTTCACAATATTGACTCTTCCAATCCAAGAACATGGTATATCTCTCCATCTGTTTGTGTCATCTTTGATTTCTTTCATCAGTGTCTTATAGTTTTCTGAGTACAGGTCTTTTACCTCCTTAGGTAGGTTTATTCCTAGGTATTTTATTCCTTTTGTTGCAATGGTGAATGGGAGTGTTTCCTTAATTTCTCTTTCTGATCTTTCATTGTTAGTGTATAGGAATGCCAGAGATTTCTGTGCATTAATTTTGTATCCTGCAACTTTACCAAATTCATTGATTAGCTCTAGTAGTTTTCTGGTGACAATTTTAGGATTCTCTATGTATAGTATCATGTCATCTGCAAACAGTGACAGTTTTACTTCTTCTTTTCCAATTTGTATTCTTTTTATTTATTTTTCTTCTCTGATTGCCATGGCTAGGACTTCCAAAACTATGTTGAATAAGAATGGCAAGAGAGGACATCCTTGTCTTGTTCCTAACCTTAGAGGAAATGGTTTCAGGTTTTCACCATTGAGAATGATGTTTGCTGTGGGTTTGTCGTATATGGCCTTTATTATGTTGAGGTAGGTTCCCTCTATGCCCACTTTCTGGAGAGTTTTTATCATAAATCGGTATTGAATTTTGTCAGAAGCTTTTTCTGCATCTGTTGAGAGGATCATATGGTTTTTATTCTTCAGTTTGTTAATATGGTGTATCACATTGATTGATTTGCGTATATTGAAGAATCCTTGCATCCCTGAGATAAATCCCACTTGATCATGGTGTATGATCATTTTAATGTGTTGTTGGATTCTGTTTGCTAGTATTTTGTTGAGGATTTTTTGCATCTATATTCATCAGTGATATTAGTCTATAATTTTCTTTTTTTGTAGTATCTTTGTCTGGTTTTGGTATCAGGGTGATGCTGGCCTTGTAGAATGAGTTCGGGGGTGTTCCCTTCCTCTGCAATTTTTGGGAAGAGTTTGAGAAGGACGGGTGTTAGCTCTTCTCTAAATGTTTGATAGAATTCACCTGTGAAGCCATCTGGTCCTGAATTTTTGTTTGTTGGAAGATTTTTAGTCACAGTTTCAATTTCACTACTTGTGATTGGTCTGTTCATATTTTGTTTCTTCCTAGTTCAGTCTTGGAAGGTTATACCTTTCTAAGAATTTGTCCATTTCTTCCAGGTTGTCCACTTTATTGGCATAGAGTTGCTTGTAGTAGTCTCTTATGTTGCTCTGTATTTCTGTGGTGTCTGTTGTAACTTCTCCTTTTTCATTTCTAATTTTATTGATTTGAGTCCTCTCCCTCTTTTTCTTGATGAGTCTGGCTAATGGTTTATCAATTTTGTTTATCTTCTCAAAGAACCAGCTTTTAGTTTTATTCATATTTGCTATTGCTTTCTTTGTTTCTATTTCATTTATTTCTGCTCTGATCTTTATGATTTCTTTCCTCTACTAACTTTGGGTTTTGTTTTTTTGTCTTTCTCTTGTTCCTTTAGGTGTAAGGTTAGATTGTTTATTTGAGATTTTTCTTGAGGTAGGCTTGTATTGCTATAAACTTCCCTCTTAGAACTACTTTTGCTGCATCCCATAGGTTTTGGATCATCGTGTTTTTGTTGTCATTTGTCTCTAGGTATTTTTTGATTTCCTCTTTGATTTCTTCAGTGAATTCTTGGTTATTTAGTAACATATTGTTTAGCCTCCATGTGTTTGTGCTTTTTACGTTTTTTTCCCTGTAATTGATTTCTATTCTCACAGTGTTGTGGTAGGGAAAGATGATCGATATGATTTCAATTTTCTTAAATTTACTGAGGCTTAATTTGTGACCCAAGATGTGATCTGTCCTGGAGAATGTTCCATGTGCCCTTGAGAAAAAAGTGTAATCAGCTGTTTTTGGATGGACTGCCCTATAAATATCAATTAAATCTGTCTAGTCTATTGTGTCATTTTAAGCTTGTGTTTCCTTATTAATTTTCTGTCTGGATGATCTGTCCATTGGTGTAAGTGATGTGTTAAAGTCCCCCACTATTACTGTGTTACTGTTGATTTGCCCTTTTATAGCTGTTAGCATTTGCCTTATGTATTGAGGTACTCCTATGTTGGATGCATATATATTTATAATTGTTATATCTTCTTCTTGCATTGATCCTTTGATCATTATGTAGTGTCCTTCCTTGTCTCTTATAACATTATTTTAAAGCCTATTTTATCTGGTACGAGTATTGCTACTCCAGCCTTCTTTTGATTTCCATTTGCATGGAATATCTTTTTCCATCCCCTCCTTTTCAGTCTGTATGTGTCGCTAGGTCTGAAGTGGTTCTCTTATAGACAGCATATATATGGGTCTTATTTTTGTATCCATTCAGTGAGCCTGTGTCTTTTGGTTGGAGCATTTAATCCACTCATGATAAGTATTTTCCTATTACCATTTTCTTAACTGTTTTGTGGTTTTTTTTGTAGGTCCTTTTCTTCTCTTGTGTTTCCCACTTAGAGAAGTTCCTTTAGCATTTGTTGTAGAGCTGGTTTGGTGGTGCTGAATTCTCTTAGCTTTTGCTTGTCTGTAAAGCTTTTGATTTCTCCATAGAATCTGAATGAGATCCTTGCCGGGTAGAGTAATCTTGGTTGTAGGTTCTTCCCTTTCATCACTTTAGCTATATCGTGCCACTCCCTTGTTCCTTCATCTGGTACATAGTCCTCTGACTTTTCATTTTGTCTGTCTTTCTGTGAATGTGGTTTTTGTTCCACAGGCTGCAGGACTGTAGCTCTTCTTGCTTCTCCTCTAGGCATCTTATTTCTGTATCTTCTTTTTCATTAATGCTATTTTGCTTCCCTTGCTCAGTATAAGATTACTGTAACAATCCTCTTCTGGTTTCTCTGTCCTCAATTGCTTCCTCATTTACTTTTTTGCTGAAGTTTTTAATCATTCTCCATTGTATATAAGAAAAATCCAAACTTCTAGCCACCAATTACAGTTCTTATAAACTTTCCAATTAGTACTCTCCTTAACTCTTCCTGTTTCAGTCAAATAAATATACTTTTATTTTACTCCACACATAATTTTTTTACCCATCATGGATTGACAGAAAATTTTCTCTGTGTGCCATCTTTGATTGGCAGGTGTCTATTGATGGGCATTCTGAGACTGCCTCAACTCAGGAAGAGGAAAAAGCTACAGATCTTTAGTAATGTGTGCCATGGGCTCTGGAGTGGGGACAGGAGTATCAGAGATATTTTTCATTTCTGACTTATGTCATTTCCCCTAACAAGATATCCTTATGGCCTTCTCTGCTTCTCTAAGTTCTAACTTTTTCAGAGATTCAGCTCAAATCCCACCTCTTCTATAATTATCGCACCATCCCATCTATCATAGCCCAGAATAATCACTGCCTTTTCACATAGGATTTACAACCTGAATCCCTTCTTTGGCACTAACATATGCTATTTATATGGTTGCTCATGGTTTCAACCTATAGATCCCATGAGGTCAACTATATTGTGCCTCTTTCTAGAACAGAGAATTCTGCATGCATTTATTATTCACAATTTTTAATATCAATCATAACAATAGCTTACTTTTTTTACTATCATATTTTATCATTTTATATACAATATCCCATTAAGATTTAATTATTCATGGCCTTATTGGAATCATGTGTTAATATTGTGAATATTTACTGACTTTAGTAGGAAGCTTATACTCACCAACTTTATTTTTATGTTGGGTGTTATTCAAAACATAGACATGGACTTGGAAAAGGCTAGGTAGTGTGTCTTACAAATTCAAAACATTTTTATGAGCCCACATATTTCTTCTAACAGTGACAATCCAGTTAACTTAAGTATTAAAATAAATATTAAGCATGTTTATACAAAGTAATTATGGATCCCAAATTAGAGAAAAGGGGGTATAGTATTACCCCTTGAGTATTGAAAATATTGAGGAAGAGATTTGATTTTCAGAGTAAATTATGATGCAGATGTAAAGCCATCCCAGTTTATCTCCTCTGATCTTCCTTTGTTCTCCAGACCTACTCAAAGTGGTCCAGAAATTAAGTTTTGGGATTATTCACATAAGAGTTTAAACCTAATTGCAACACTTACTAATAGCTTGGTCTTGAACAAGCTACTTAATTTACTTGTGCTTCAGTCCTTACTGTAAATTTGAGATTAATAATCTTATGTATAAGATTACTGAAGAGAAAAATGACATAAGGTCCCTTGCATATAATGAGGATTCAGCAAATGATAAAGTAAGGGTTATATTTAGCAGTTGTAACAATATCATTTACTGACTTATAAAGGATGCATTTATCACTTTCAGTATTATTTGAATTTTAATGTCATTTTAAAATATTTTAATTACTGGAAATACAAGGCCTTTTACTCTGGAACAGAAATTCAAAATTCTAAATAAAACATTAGTAACCGAATCTAGTACTGTTTTATTATAATTCTATACTATGACCATTTCTTTAATAAGAAATCAAGGATGCTTCAATTTTATAAAATCTACTGATAAACTTTATATCAGTTGTTTATTTTATATTGTTAATATAGTTTATATAGATACATATATTTTACATGGTCATTTATATTTATTATATGTGTTTATTCTTATTTATACTATTGCTGCATAACAAATCACTCCAAGTCTTAGTTGCCCAAAACTACAACCATTAATTGTTCTCTTGAGTCCTTGGGTCAGCTAGGCAGTGCTCTTGGTCCGGGCCAGGCTTGGCTGACTTTGGCTAGACTCACTCATGCCTCTGTGGTTAGCTAGCAGTTGATAACCTCATTTACTCAATGGGTAGTTGGCTGTTTTGGGCTCAGGCAAAATCCATTATTCAACAGCCTAGCCCAAACTTGCTCAGACTGTGGTGGCCAGGTTTCGAGAGGAAGCATGGAAGAATGCAAGTTCTTTTGAGGCCTAGGCTCAGAATTGAAAAATGTTGCCTTTGCCCTGTTCTGTTGGACAAGGTAAGGCATATAGACAGCAGAAATTCCAAGTATAGAGAAATTGATTCCTCTTATTACTGTCAGGAGCTTCAAAAGCATGTACATGCAGGGAGAGGTGGAGAATTGTTTAGGTTTTTGTAATGTTAAATATTAATACAATAAAGGAGAAAATAACAATAGAATCATATCAATGATACCTGCTGAAAGATCATTATATTCAAGAAATATGATACAAACTTTATGTAAAAGAGAAATAACAGGACATTTCCTAAACTTGATAAAGAATATCTTTAGAAACCTAAAGAAGTCGTTTTCTGATAATAAAATCTGTAGTCAATATTTGTATTAGTTTCCTAGGTTTAGCTTAACAAAGTACCACAAATTAGGTGTCTTAAAACAGCAAAAATTTATTCTCTCACAGTTCTGGATGCTGGAAGTCTAAAATAAATGTGTCAGCAGTGTTGGATTCTACTGGACCCTCTGAGGGAGAATGTTTCATTATTTTCTTCTAGTTTTTTTCTCACTGTCTTTGGTTTCCCACTGTCTTTGCCATCCCTTGGCTTGTATCACTCCAATCTCTACCTCTGTCTTCACAAAGTGCTTTCCCCTTAGTCTCTATCTTTGTGTCTCCTTCTCTTCTTCTTATAAGGACACCAGTGATGTGAATTAAGGCCCCATTCTACTCCTGTATGACTTCATCTTAACTACTTATGTCTGCAGCAATCTATTTCCAAATGAAGTCACATTCTGAGGTTCCGGGAAGGACATGAGTTTATGTGGACACCATCCAACCCAGTATGATATTACTGCAGTGGGCTGTAGATTGTTCAACTACTTTTCTGAATATTTATGTCAATTATTTTAGACGAGATAAATAAGATAAAGAACCACAGATTTGGAAAGGAGAGCAATTATCCTTATTGATAGTTAATAAGTTTGTCTACCAGGAAAACTCAATTGATTCAGTTACAAACTGTTATAATTAAGATGATAGTCTAGCAGGATGGCTGACTTCTAGGCAAAATGCTGATACAAAACTAGTAAGAAAATACAGTGGGGGGAAAAAGACACCACTCACATAGAGAAGCATCAAAACATAAAGAAACTAAATGTTTAGGCTGTAAATGAGGAAACATGTAAGATGGCTCATAAAGGTAAAAGCCTTGTAGTGTGAAAGAACGTTTTCTGAGTGTAAAGCTTTAATACTGGAAGAATGTTAAGTACACTAAATAATGGCCATCTGGAAGAAGTGTTAAGTATAGCTAAAAAGTTTTGAAAACAAGGAACAATTAAGTGGGACCTGCTTTAACTGGTGTCAAAATCATTATAAATCTCTAAAGAAAAAAGAAATAAGTTGCTGATTCAGGAAAAGACATATAAATCAATGGAACAAAATAATAAGTTCAGAAACAGGACCAAGGACTTGTGGAAGTTTTGGAATAATATATGTGGCATTTCAAATCAGTTGAAAACATTTGTTTTTCAATAGATGGGGGTAACTGTTTCTTAATTTCAGTAAACATAAATTAAGGCCCCTTACTTCAAAATGGTAAAGATTTTAACATTGTAATACAATGAAACCACTAGGAGAAAAAATGTTTGTATTCTCTTGTAATAGATCATTTTCAGCCAGTCACAAAAACTAGAAACCATAAATGAAATGATTGGCAGATTTGACTACACAAAATGTTTGAAAGGTCTTTACAGAGAAAAACATCATAAATAAATGTAAAAAACAAATGAACATTGTTTGTACCTGTAAATGTAAATTTGAGAAAAATATGGTACACTATTTTAGGTCAATTTGTGTGTGTGTGTATAAAATATCTTATGAAAATGAATTAGGTACTAAGAAAGGTAGCTCACAATGTAATTACAAATAAAAGTGTACATTTTTACATGAAAATTGGATAATTACAGTTATATCATGATCTTATTTCAGTTTTAAAAAAGCTTATCTTTTTGTATGCATATATAGAGAGAAATGTATTATTAGAGAATATTTCCATAAGCATCTAGCATAATTCTGGCAAGATACACAGAGACTCTCTCCCAGCTTCAATCATAAAATTCCAGGGAAAGTTTCGAACAGGCCATATCTATTCCCTCAACTCTCAGCTAACCACTGTGACTGGAGGGAACAGAGGCTCTTATTGGCTCAGCTCGGGCCACGTGTTCAGGCCTATGTGTAGAAACTGGGAAACCCTCATGGCTTGAGTGAAAAAGAATAATTCCTCAAAACTAGGGGAACTGTTACCAGAAAAATGGTGAAATGGTTTTGGTAAGTTAAAAAAACCAAAAAACAAAGATGGCTACCACATTGTCTACTATTTTCATGAATTTCCATATATGTGTGTGTGTGTATTTATATATCACACTTTCTCACACATACATACACACAAACACAGACACACACATCACTATTACCATGTATCCTTCTCTTTTTAGTTAATAATAGATGATTGGCCTTTTCTATTTAATTGTAAGAACAACCCATGTTCATCAAGACCTTTGCCTGTTAAGTTTTTTTGGCTCATTTATAAGCTATGAAGTTGATCTGGAATGATTTTCTAGTGAATAAGGAATTCGGGTTTGTATCTGATAACTGAAATGACATTATTTTTTTTGTGTGGTGACGAGATGGGTAAATATGAAATAGAAGATGGAGTAATTTTTGTAGATACAATTTCAGGGTTCAGTTAAATCATATCAAAATGGAGCTTGTAAAATGACATTTAGGACATTTTCTACCTCTCGATTATAATTTACAATGATATTTTGTCATAATAAGACACTTATTATAATCCTTCCACTTTTCTTTTTGCAAAAAAGCTAACAAATGCTAGACGTTAGAAGGGAAAAAATTGGCTTATATCCAGTTAGATATGTTAATGATTCTGTTGCTTTACACCAAGGGTCTATAAACTATTGCCCTTGGGCCATAGTTTGTGTAGAAATTTTACTGGCACACATATTTGTGTATATACTATCTATGCTGCTTTTGTGTTATTCTGGTAGAGTTGGGTATTGTGAGGGAACTTATGTTACTCTGAGGCTAAAATAATTACTATCAGGCACTTTGTTGAAAAGTTTGCCAACCTGTGCCTTAATCATTTACAACAAAATAGCCAATAATTTAAACAGTTTCCTTGCCTTCTGCTGAGACTCTGTCAGTGTATATCCCATTAATTATACTCTTTCTTTTGAAATGGGCATTTCTCAATTAATATGTTCAAAACTATATCTTATTTCCCTTACATGGGATGTTAAAAATACCTCAATTAATTTCCCACTTCTAATTTAGTTTTTCCTCAGTGCTTTTAGGAAATCTGATGCCTAACATTACCTCAATTACTTTAAATGACATATACTGGCTTATTTTCAGTTTACTATTATTTGTCAAACTCCAAGCAGTCATTAAAACCAACAGTAAATAACTATTTGAACTGTAATGACAGTAAGATACTAGTACAAAGTAGCATAAACTACTTATTTACTTGTTGTGAAACTTTTTAAAAGCCTTATTTGTAAAGTGTTTTACTACTGGAAGAGAATTTTCAGATATTTTATCATTTTTAATTCCCATAAGAGTACGAGATATATAGAAAATAGTATTTCCATTATGTAGGTAAACAAAAGAGCCTAGAGAAATGAGTTGCATTGCTCAAAGTCACATAACTAGTAAGAGAGGAGGAATTAATCTCATACATTTTGATTGATTTCTACTTCCTTTGTTTTATACTTTGCTGCAGTTTTGGTCTATCTATCTACTGTCTATCTATCTATCTACCATCTATTTATTTACATGAAATCCAGCCACATCCCCTAAAACAGATAAACTTAACTGCAGAGACTGTCTTACTTATGCCTCATGGACTCCACTAGATGATTAGAGCACTGCTTTGAATACAATATTGAATCAGTAAATTTTTGGACATAATTTTATTCTAATATTTGGTAAAAAGCTAAATTTGTGGACTTGGGTGGAAATTATAATTATGAATCTATTGCTCTTTCTCACTAAGGTATAAACTCCTTGAGCTACATGTCTAGATGATGACTCTTGCTTTTTGCTGCCTAAGCAACTTAACCTTTTTATTGTAAAAACATCCTTCTCCTTACTGGGAAAACACCCTATTTTTTTTATTGCAGAAACCTCCTATGTAGTTGATTCTAGCTCTATACTTCAGCTTATGTTACCTGGCAATCTCCCCCTATTCCAGTGATGGGTTCAGGAATGTGCACTTATGGAACGCTTAGGGAGAAGGTACATCGTTTCCAACTGGGATTGTTGGTAATAAAGTTGATTCAAGCCAGGGCTTGATAAGGATTCAACCCATGAAGCCTGGACATGAGATAAAGAAAAGGAGAGTAGAGAGGTAAGAGACACTGGACTTTGACGATGTTGTTTACCCAGTGGATCCAGTCATGCCTGCATCTATTCAAGTACTTCTAGGTTATGTAAACCAAAAAGTTCCTGTTTTTATCAAAAAATTGAATTGCATTTTGGTTATTTACAAACCAAAGTAGTCACAACGGAAAAACTGAGCCTTCGAGTAGCTACTCATTAAATAGCAAATTTATAACTGAATGGAGAATATGGTATAAAAATAGGTAAGTGACTTCAAAAAAAAGTTTTAATCCTGCTTTTCCTCAAAATATCTGGTTATTATAAAAGCTCTCTAGGGACTTCCCTGGTGGTGCAGTGCAGTGGTTAAGACTCTGCACTCCCAATGCAGGCGGCCCAGGTTCTAACCCTGGTCTGGGAACTAGGTCCCACATCCCTCTTAGTCATAACTAAGAGTTCGCATGCTACAACTAAGGAGCCGGCAAGCTGCAACTAAGGAGCCTGCGAGCCGCAACTAAGGAGCTCGCCTGCCGCAACTCAGACCTGACGCAACCAAACAAATTTAAAAAAAAATGCTCTCTATTTTGAGTTCTGTAAATATTTCCATTTATTTGTTGTATAGATTTTTCTTATTGCAAGAATCAGTGAGGCTTTAGTTCAAGATAAAGCCTGTGGGAGAAGGATGGATTGTTCAACGCACACACACACAAATCAGAACTGTAATGTTCCTGCAGGATAAAAACAGTGATATATTTTATTTGCTTATTCTAAAGCTTTTATGATATATTGGCGCCTTACACAGTATTTGGAAAGAGGGTAATATTGTTGGGGACAAAAATATATTACTTTTAAAGCTTCCAAAACAAGAATATGTAACTTGGTTTGCATTTGACTAAACAAGAGAGTGAATGAACATAATTCTTACAGATTTGAGAGTTTTACAAAAACATATAATTAACTCACATAATTATCTTTGTTTTAATAACTACGTTTATAAATTATATGATTACAGCAATGTTGGCCTATTCTCTGGATTAATCTAATAAATTATCACTGTATAAATGATGAACAATAATCCCCAGGTGAAATATACTTGATGGGCTTAAATAATATATATAAATAATATATATATATTTAAATTTTATCTATCTATCTATCTATCTATCTATCTATCTATCTATCTAGATATCAATACACACACACACACACACACACACACACACACATACACATGAGATTAAGGATCCTATTTGGTTTCTGTTATTTGTATACCTAGATCAAAATAAAAGTTAGCCAGATGCAACTTGATTCTTTAATGTGACATTCTACCCAACCATTAAAAGTAGCAATTAGAAGTTGAATTTTTTTTGAAGGCATATTTATGGATTTTGTTTTCATACCAAGTAACACATGCAATTTAAATTAATGCTCTTCCCTCTGTGTCTTTGAGTTGTTTTAGTGTAACACAGAAATTTTCTTGAGAATTTTAATATGAAATGACCTTTTCTAAAATAACTTTATGCATGCCTCTGTCTTCCTCAAGCCCTACCCCTACCGTATGGCCTCTTCCCCTACCACAC
The DNA here is from genome assembly GCF_949987535.1 of Balaenoptera acutorostrata. Classification (NCBI taxonomy): domain Eukaryota; kingdom Metazoa; phylum Chordata; class Mammalia; order Artiodactyla; family Balaenopteridae; genus Balaenoptera; species Balaenoptera acutorostrata. The sequence goes on along the minus strand of NC_080080.1, from coordinate 27,556,074 downwards.
TATTACTTCAGGAAGGGACAGACCATGTCTAGCTTTTCTTCACTGCTATACTTTTTGCACCTAGCACAATGCTTGGCATGTAGTAGGTACTCAATAAGTGTTGTTGTTAAAGAATGAGTGATTAATAGCTAGAAGAATTGGAGGAGAAGAATGAGAAGGAGCATTAACAAGTGAGAGAACAGTATATATGAAGGCAGGGAGTAATAAGAGAGCATATTGCAATTAGGTCACTGAAAGTACCTTTATAGCATGAAGACAACATGGAGGAGAATGGTAAAGGGTGAGACTAGAGGTCATGAAGATCCTCACAAAGCTAAGCAAAAGAAGTGCCGCTTTATTGTGGAAGCCTAGTGAAATATTGAAAGATTTCTACCTAAGGATGAAAATGAGTAGGTTTACATTTTGGAAAGTTTGTGCAGGTAAAAATGTAGAGGATAGATTGAATGGAGTCAAGACTGGGGACAATAGACCAGTTAGAAGCCTATTGCAGTAGGTGGGAGTGTTTGAACTAAGACAGAAGAAATAGAAATAAATAAGAGAAAAACAACTCAAGAAAATTACAGAATTATCACCCCCAAATCCTGTCTACCTTTTAGATGCAAAGGGTGATGAAATGAAGGAATTCAGATATACAAGAAGCATTCAAAGATCATGTCTGGGAAGAAAGAATTAAGTTCTAAAATCTTGACTTTGAGGTATTTGCAAAACATCTAGGTGAAAATATCCAGTTAGCTTTAAGGGTCTGGGACCCAGTATTCATTCACTCATGTTTATCAGTCATTGTTTATTAAGCTTCCTTTTTTGTGTGTGGAAGGCACTGGTATAGGTACGAGGGTTAGTGGCAAAGAGAACAGTCTTTGCTCTCATGAAGCTTAGAACCTAGAATGAACATATACAATAGTCAAGGAGACAAGTACACAACATAATTTCAGTTAGTTATATGTAATGTGAAGAAAATAAAACAGGGCTTGGATCTAGACAGGAGACTATTCTAAACAGGGTGGCCAGAGAAAGCCTCTGAGGTGACATTTAAACACAGACCTCCAAAATGAGAATGAATCTTGTCACACTAGCTAAGCGAAAAGAAAATTTAAGGTGGTGGCAAGTTGTCAACATTATCAAAACCTGCAGAGTGCAATAAAATAAAGATGTAAAAATGTCCTTTGGATCTAGCTATCTGGAGGCTATTGGTGACCTAAATGAGAGTGGTTTAAGTAGGTACAGGAAGAGATGTTAGATTGAAGAAGGCAGGCAGGAATGGGCTTAAAGAAATACAGAGCATTAGCACAAGATAATTTTTAAAAGAAAGCTTAGCTGTGAAGGGACAGAGAGAAGCAGCACTGACGCCAGGATCTGAGGAGTGCCAGGAAAGAAATTTGTAAATGTTTCCAATTATATTTTTTTCATGAATCTACAGAGTGAGTACATTTTATGCAAACCTCAAAGATGAAATTTAGCCCACTGATAAAATGACATATTGTTTTAGAGGTGGGTGATAGTATTTTTGCTTAGCCCATTAATTTCATGGTAGAGTAAAAATGGACAAAAGCTGGGGTGCTGCATGTTGCATAATGTAAAGAGTTGACATCTAGTCACTAAGAGGTTACATCAGAATGGCTTGGAGTTCATACTATTTTCAAAGCATTTCTAAATTTAAAGGATGGGTCTTTTTCCTTGAGCCATTGCTTTCATAATATCATGAGAGAAATTTTTAAACTTTCCTTTGGAGAATGATGAAAATATTTGCTCTTTCTGATTCAGCGTATAATGGGAACAAGTCTTGATGAAGAAAGTCACACTTTCAGTAATAAACATGCAGATACACCTCTAAAACGAGCTGAAAAACTAAGCATAATTTGGACTAATAATTTTAGCTCTACCATCTTATTTCCTTCCTGAGCGTAGAAGAAATTCTTATTGTACAAAGTAGCACTTTAAATACATTGTCAAGTGATGACAACAACCATTATTTTTCTTCTTCTTTCAGTGGTTGTTCCTTTATTTTACCAGGCAGTGATGCCATTTCTGATTTTTAAAGTAAGACTTTCTAGCTATTTTTTTTAAAAAAGCTTTTATCAAGAAAACCTCTGGTGCTAAAAATTAAATGTCTCCAGGAATGTTTTTGTGTCATTAGGATATGAACTAATGATTAGCTATCAGACTGGGTCTCTACCTAGAAACTGCTCAGCAGACCCAGATTTTAATTGACTGCAGCAAGTAAAACAGGGCTGTGCTTGCTATGCAAGGCAACTGTCAAGTCTCAAAGAAGTCACTGAGCATTTCTCATAACCAATTAATATATGACACCTTAAATAACATGGACTCGCTATTCTTTATTAAAAGAAACTAGGGCAGGGTTGCTAAATGAAAAAATGTTAAGAATATCTGCAGCTCGGACAATTAGATTTCTGTTCAGAATTCTCTGCAATTATTTCTAAAGTTAAGAGAAGTGACCCTAAGATTTCCTCAAACTTCCTTCACAATTTAAACCATTCTTACCACAAGAACAATGTCAACATTATGTGCATAGATAGTTATTGAAAATTTTGCTGACATGATGATAGTTTATCTGGTGAATAACAAATAAATCTGGGTTTGCGTTTTGATCTGTCCATTACTAACTTCTTTACAGACTAAACCATTTTTTAAAATGTGTATTAGGAGATGCTTAGCTTATACTACAGCCTTTCCAGGGAAGCAGGAGTTTATAAATTATTCCTTTCTCTAGTGTTTGTATAACAGAGAGCAAAGGACGTGTGAATAGCTGTATTTATTCCATACCGTAAATTCAGACCATGCTACCAGCAGACTTCATATTTTCTCTCCTCTAAATGGTTATTTGAACACTGATTGTTTCAAACTTAGAAGATATTCCTTATAGCAAGAAAATTATATAACTGATGATTGGGTATATAACCTCCCACAAGTCCTATTTAGTAGAAATTGTACAGTCTACTTATGTTACTAGTTGTAATAAAATTGAATTGAGGGAGAAATCATATTTTGGCTAAAGGAAGAGGAGGAAGAATAAATTATTTGATTTGATTTTACTGAGTCCAATTTGGTATTAGGTAAAAATTTCCAAGGGCTTGCTTAACTACACCCAAATTCTACTGCCTCTCCAGCTTCATGAAATATCATTGTCTAATTCTCAAAATTTCTCAGAAAGGGGAAAAAGTGGTCATGAAATTACCAGTTGGCAAAAATCAGTGGAGAAAGTTAGGGGCCTTTATGGTGAAAGTGAAGAAGGGAATAAAGACTGTACTTTGGGGACTCCGCATATTGTGAAGCATAAGGAAAAACTTCTGGCTTCCATTAAAATTCTACCCAAAATATAGTACTAACATCTATATAGTGGGAATTGAAAGAGTGGCACAGACATTTTTATATTTTGGAACAATTAGAAGCAGTGTGATGGTGTTAGGAGGTAGGGCCTTTGAGAGGTAATTAGGCTCAGATGAGGTCATAAAGGTAGAGCCCCCATGCTGGGAAGAAGAGACACCAGAGCTCTCTCTCTCCAACATATGAGGATATAGCAAGAAGACAGCCTTCTGAAAGCCAGGAAGAAGTTCTCTAGCAGAACCCAACTGTGCTGGCACCCTGATGTCACACTTCCCAGCCTCCAGAACTATGAAAAATAAATGCCTATTGTTTAAGTTACTCAGTCTATGATATTTTGTTATGGCAACCTGATATTTTGTTATGACTAAGACAAGCACCTACTTTATGCCCCACAATTTGCAAGGCACAGAAATTTAAAAATGAGTGAGATAGATAGGATCCTTGCCCTGAAAAGTTTCACAGTATTCTTGGATACAGCCTGAGTAGTATGAAATAAATGTGGAGCTACCAGAGTGATGACATCAGTTATATTTACACACTAACTTGAAAGAAATCAGCTTTTATATTTACTGGAAAATATCTACATCTTGCACTAAATCTAGTGACATGTTTTTGTGTTTCTCTGTATGTGTATTAAACTGTGTCAGTCTTTTGATTTCACAGTCCAGAAGAGATGAAAACATAGAAAAAGGCTCAACTACAGTCTACTGATGCCTAAAGAAAGAAACTTATTTTCCTGATACTGACATTAATGGAATATATTTTATCTTGGTACAGAAAGAACCCTAAAAGAACTGGCGCTATCTTCAGTAAAATATCCCAAGTTTTGAGATTCTTACTGTAATCTTAGAGACAAGTAGAGAGCGTAAGACGACAAAAAAAAAAAAAAAAAAAAAGAAATACGAAGAAAAGTAAGAGACTGGTTCAGAAAATGTTACCATAGATCAGAGAAACCTGTTAGATAATTAGTTAAATTTGTGAAATTAGAAATTTGACTTGCATTTACTCTTTCCTAGGACTTCATATTTAGAGCCCAGCTAAAATTCACTCTCTATTACTGAGAAATGTCTTCTTGTATCTAAAAGTAATATGTATTTAGAGGAATCAGAATGGCTTATTATACTTTAAACTCTAAAACAAATTAAAAGGAAGATTTTAAAAATAAGAATTTGCATAAAGAGATGATGGTGACAAATGATTTTAATACTCAATGTGTTTTTCACTTTTTTCTTTTTTATCTCTCTATGGTTTTGCATGTTGTTTCTTTTACAGTATCTATACATTGGTTTTGTGTCAATTTCTTTCTAATTATCAATTATCTTCAATGCATCAAATTTTATTGTGGGGTGGAGTTGTAGCAGTGAATCTCCAAATTATTCTGGTTGGCTCAAATCCCTCTCACATAATTTGTATTTCCTTGCCATGGGGCACATCTCTCCCCTACCCCCAAATTCCAACCCCCACCACTACCACCAAGTTTTTAATGTTCAGTGGGTCAGAAAACCCATGGCCAAGCCCGAAAATCTCCAAGTACTCACTTAGTGATATGTGGAATCCCTTTTTCATTGTGCCTCACCTTTGAAACGTAGTTTCATCAGGTTTATCTTTTGGTTTCATTATTTCAATGTTTCTTTGAATTTCAGTTGTGCTGCTCCAACCAGGAGGGTCTCATTTTTCAGTGTGATCAGAACAAATACACAAAACTTTGTGATTTGTTTGTTGATTGTGGTTGTAACTGTTAAGTTAAAGCATAAAGTTTTATGTTAATTTTTTGGGTAATTCTTAAAGTGTCTCAAAGATAAGAAAGTAAAATTGTGTTTAATCTATTTCAGTTGATCACCTTTTCTTTCCATGTTAACATCTAATGTTGCCAAATATACAGGAAAATATGCAAATTGCTGCAACCTTTAAATAGGAATTTGAATATAGGTCAAAATCTTTAAAAATGATTATATCCTTTGGTCCACAAAATTCACTGCTAGGAATGGGTCAAAAAGACATAAAGTTGTCACCTAACATTTATGCATCAAGTATGTTTACTGCAATGTGCTTGTTGCATAAAGTGACAATTTGGGAACCATCTAAATCTCTAGGAAGAATGATATAGTAAATAATGGAATACTGTGTCTCCTTTTAAAATGATGTTATGGAGGTATAATTGTGATTATGGGTAATGTTCACATTGTATTATTTTGTTGAAAAAAGTTTAAAAGCAGAGATACCACTTCTATAAGAAAATACATATATTTCATTATATACTTGGAATAATAAATAAAAGAATGTAAAAACAAAGAGATTGTGGGTGATTTTGTTATTTGTATAGTATAGGCTGTGCTCTCTACAAAGAATTTTCAATGTTATTTTAAAATAAGCAGGAGAAAAGATTCACAAGATTTTGTTGTTGCCAGTAACGTCATTAAAAAAAAAAATTATCAGTTCTTAGAATGTACTTAGTTAGCTTTTTAAAGTTCAAATACTTTCTGAAATAATAAATAAAATATTCTGAGGAGACTTCATTTGATTTAGTTCTTAACACAAAAGTTTTTTTTCCCTTCTGTTGAAAATGAGTTGAATAACCAACGATGGCTTTCTCCAGTAACATAATACTTTTAAAATGCTTTCAACCTAATGTTACATGTAGATTGAAACACAACATAAATTCAATAATTCATGTATCAGATTCTCAACAACCTTAAACAGAGGACAAAAGACCAGATCTGATTGTTGATCCATTACTACTTAAGGTTATCTGCTTAGTGTTGTTTTATTTGTTTTTCTCCTAGAATCCTTTACTTATATTAGATTCTTCGAAACCAGAATATGTGTGATATGTTACCAATAAAAATATACTTTAACCATAGTAACGGTGCTTTGGCACATAATAACTGTTGGTTGAATGAATGAATAAATATGAGATAACTAAAAAAGAAAAAATAAGAATGCCATATTTAGACAGTTCATTTTTCTTTTACATGTTTATTTTTTGAGATAGTAATGTCTTTCTTTATAATTTCCCTAGATTAACTCTCCGCTTGCTGTTTCAGTCTTTGTTCTCCTCTGTTCCTATAACATGTCTTTTTTAGATACTGATCTTTCTACCCCTATTTCATAGTTTTATTTCACCAGATTAAATTACATCTGTTTAAATACAAATAAACATTTATAGAAAAAAGCCATGAATCCCAGTGAAGTTATTAAAGTTCAAGCTACTGTAAAATGTGAGAGCAGTCCAAATATTTGTGCATGTAACCTCGATATCCCTCACACCTAATAAATTTATGAACCTGACTTAAGAAGTCATTGCATCTTTGGGTTTGTTTACTGACACGGCCATTGTTTTTGCTGTGGTCCCAACATGGGGGCCACTAATTAGTTCTAGTTTTTTGATACTTAGGTAACCTTTATTCCCTTTACTACTTCCTTCCATAGTTTACTTGTTGTTCCCTCCTGTGATGGGCATTGTTTATTCTACCTCCTGGCAAGAAGAGAAGCATAATTTTTTTCAGAAGTTGGGGAAGGAAAAAAGGGGGTCTCCAGCAGAGGGGTTGACATTCTTAGTGAAACAATTCTTCAGTTTTCCACACAGCTCTTTCCTTCCCAGGATATTGCATACACTTCTTTTATGTAGAGGGCCTGGGGTTGGGGTTACAAACGAGGGTTGATGAATAACTGTTTCTGCACCTGGAATCTTGCTATGACAGTCAAGAGACTTGGCTAGACCTCTGCACACAGAGGATCTCTAGGGTAGAGACTAAGAGGAATATATATTCACACACATATGCATACATATATATATGAAAAAGTACAACTTGAATGAAGAAAGTCCAACGTGATCATTACAACTCTATATTCCCAGAAGAAAAATTTATTTCAGTTGCCCATGAGTGGTAAGATATTATAGTTTTATATTGAAAGCCTTCAGAGCATCCAGATATTTTAAAAAACTCCCAACTAGCAAATATATTTGTTATTTTATTTAGTCCTTAAAAATTAAAGGGAATAAAAATCATACAATGTCTGCTCCAAGATCACAATAGAATTAAACTATATAGAAATCAATACAGAAAGAAAACTGGAAAACCCCCAAATACATGGAGATTAAACAACACAATTTCTAAAATAAAAATCACGAGTCAAAGAAGAAATCTAAAGGGAAATTTTAAAATATTCTGAACTAAATGAAAATGAAAGCACATCTTATCAAAGTTTCTCAGATGCAGCAAAGGCAAAAGAGAGAAATCTATAGCATTGAATGCATATATTAGAAAAGAAGAAAGATCTAAAATCAATAACCTAAGTGTCCACCTTAGGAACCTAGAAAAAGAAGAACAAATTAAATCAAAAGAAGAAGAAAAGGGCTTCCCTGGTGGCGCAGTGGTTGAGAGTCTGCCTGCTAATGCAGGGGACGCGGGTTCGAGCCCTGGTCTGGGAGGATCCCGCGTGCCGCGGAGCGGCTGGGCCCGTGAGCCACGGCTGCTGGGCCTGCGCGTCTGGAGCCTGTGCCCCACAACGGGAGGGGCCGCGATGGTGAGAGGCCCGCGCGCCGCGATGGGGAGCGGTCCCCGCGCCGCGATGAGGAGTGGCCCCCGCTTGCCGTAGCCGGGGGGGGCCCTCGCACGAACCGAAGACCCAACACAGCCAAAAATAAATAAATAAATAAATAAAGTAGCTATAAAATTAAAAAAAAAAAAAAAAAAAAAAAAAAGAAGAAGAAAAAAATAAACAATAAGAATTAGAAGAGAAACCAATGAAATTAAAATAGGAAGTCAATAGAATCAACAAAACCAAAGATGCTTCTTTGAACAGATCAATAAATTCAATAAACCTTTAGCCAGGCAAACTAAGGAAACAAGAGAGAGGACACAAATTACTAATATGAAAAATGAAAGAGGGTCATCACTATAGATCCCATGGAAATTAAAATAATAATAAAGAAATATTATGAACAACTCTACACACAGAAATTTGATAACCTAGATGAAATGGACCAATTTCTTGAAAGACACAGTCTGCCAAAACTCACAGAAGAAGAAATAGACAATCTGGATAGGCTTATCTATTAAAGAGATTGAAGTAATATGAATGACCTTTAAAAACAAGAGTTCCAGTCGGCTTCACTGGTGAATTCTGCCAAAACATTAAAAAAAAAAGAGTGTACCAATTCTCTGTAATCTCTTTCAGAAGACAGAAGCAAAGAGAATACTTCCTAACTCATCCTATCAGGCCAGCATTACCTCAGTACCAAAACCAGACAAAGGCATTACATGAAAAGAACACTATAGACCAATCTCTCTCATGAACATAGATGTAAAATTCCTTAACAAAATATTAGCAAATCAGAGTCAACAATGTATAAAAAGAATTATACACCATGGCCAAGAGGGATTTATTCCAGGGGTGCAGGTTCAGCAAACAAAAAGCAATTAATGTAATTCATTACAGCAGCAGGCTTAAAAAAGCAAAATTACACGATCGTATCAGAAAAATTATCTGACAAAATCCAACACTCATTCATTTTAAGACCCTCAGTAAACTAGGAATAGAGGGAAACATCCTCAATTTGATAAAGATTGTCCAAAAAAAAAAAAAAAAAAGCCTACAGCTAACATAATACCTAATGGTGAGAAGCCTGAAGCTTTCCCACTAAGATTAGGTATAGGCAAGAAAGTCCCCTTTCATCATTCCTTTCTAACATCATAGTGGAGTTTCTGGATAGTGCAATAAGACAAAAAAGGAAGTAAAAGGTATACAGGTTGGAAAGAAAGACATAAAGCTGTATTTGTTTACATATGATATGATCATCTATATAGAAAATCCAAAGGAATCAACAAGAAAACTCCTGGAACTAATAAGCAAAGTTGCAGTATATAAGGCCAACATATGAAAGTCAATTGCTTTCCTATATACCAGCAATGAATAAGTGGAATTAAAGGTTATAAACACAGTACTATTTACATTAGTAACCACGGAAATGAAATACTTAGGTATAAATCTATCAAAATATGTACAATATCTATATGAGCAAAGCTACAAAACTCTGATGAATAAACTCAAAGAACTAAATAAATGGAGAGATAGAGAGACAGTCTATGTCTATGCATAGGAAGACTCAATATTGTCAAGATGTCAGTTCTTCCCAACTGGATCTAGAGAGTCAATGTATTCAAAATCAAAATTCCAATAAGTTATTTTGTGGATATTGATGAAATGATTCCAAAATGTATAATAAGAGGCAAAAGACCCAGAAAACCAACACAATATTTAAGGAAAAGAACAAAGTTGGAAGACTGACATTACTTGACTTTAAGATTTACTGTAATGCCACTGTAATCAAGTCAGTGTTGCATGGGCAAAAGTAGACAGCTTGATGGAACAGTATAGAGAGTCCACAAATAGACCCACATAAATATAGTCAACTGATCTTTGACAAAGGTGCAAAGGCAATACAATGGAGCAAAGATAGTCTCTTCAATAATGGTGCTGGAACAACTGGACATCAACATGCAAAAAAATGAATCTAGACACAGACCTTCACCCTTCACAAAAATTAACTCAAAGTTGATCACATACCTAAATGTAAAATGAAAACCTGTAAAACTCCTAGAAGAAAACATAGGAAAAAACCTCCATGATCTTCAGTATGGTGATGACTTTTTAGATACAACACCAAAGGCATGATCCATTTTATTCCCAATTATCCAGAAATAATTGATAAGCTAGACCTCATTAAAATTAAAATCTTTTGCTCTGTGAAAGACAGTCAAGAAAACTAGAAGGCAAGCCACATATCCGGAGAAAATATTTATAAAAAACACATGTGATAAAGGATTGTCATCAAAAATATATGAAGAACTCTTAAAACTCACAATAAGAAAGACAACAAACAGATTTAAAATGGGCCAAAGGCCTTAACAGACACCTCATCGAAGAAAATATACAGGTGACAAGCATATGCAAAGATTTTCTACACCATATGTCATCAGGGAAATGCAAATTAAAACAATAATGAGATACCACTGTACACTTATTGGAATGGCCAAAATACAGAACACTGACCACACCAAATGCTGGTGAGACTGGAGCAATAGGAACTCTCGTTCATTGCTGGTGAGAAGGCAAAATGGTACAGCCGCTTTGGAAGACTCTTTGATGCTGTCTTATAAAACTAAACGCACTGTTATTATATGATCCAGCAATCATGCTCCTTGGTCTTTACCCAAAGGAACTGAAAACTTATGTCCATACAAACCCTGCACATGGATGTTTATAGCAGCTTTCTTTATAATTGTAAAAACTTGGCAGCAATATGATGTTCTTCAGTAGGTGAGTGGATAAATATACTGTGGTACATCCAGACAATTAAACATTATTTAGGACTAAAAAGAAATGAGCTATTGAGCTATGAAAATATCTAGAGGAGTCTTAAATGTATATTACTAAGTGAAAGAAGCTACTTTGAAAAGCCTACATACTGTATTTTTCCAACTATATGACATCCTAGAAATGGCAAAACTATGGAGACAATAAAAAAGATCAGTGGTTGACAAACATGGGGGTGGGGAGAAATGAACAGGCAGAGCACTGAGGACTATTAGAGCAGTGAAAATACATTATATGCTATTATAATAATAGATATCATTATACATTTGCTCAAATTCAGTGAATGTGCAACACCAAGAGTGAACCATAATGTAAATTATGGACTTTGGTTGATAATGATGTGTCACTGTAGGTTCGTCAGTTATAACAAATATACCACTCTTGTGGGTGATGTTGACAGTGGGAGAGTCTATGCATGTGTGGGGGTAGGAAATAAATGAGAAACATCTGTACCTTCTGTTTAATTTTGCTGTGAACCTGAAACTGCTCCAAAGAATAAAGGAAAAAAAAACCCACCTAAATAAAGTTAGTATAATATAGGGAAACTTGTATTTCTGGAAAATTACTGAACTACACTAAAGCCATAACAATCAATTCCTTAGAAAAGTAGGTATAAGAAGTACCATAATTCAAAAAGACACATGCACCCCAATGTTCATTGCAGCACTATTTACAATAGCCAGGACATGGAAGCAACCTAAACGTCCACTGAAAGATGAATGGATAAAGAAGATGTGGTATATAAATACAATGGAATATTACTCAGTCATAAAAAGGAACGAAATTGGGTTATTTGTAGAGACATGGATGGACCTAGAGACTGTCATACAGAGTGAAGTAAGTCAGAAAGAGAGAAACAAATATCGTATATTAATGCATATATGTGGAATCTAGATAAATGGTACAGATGAACCTATTTGCAGGGCAGGAATAGAGACGTGGAAGTAGAGAACGGACATGTGGACATGGGTGCGGGGAAGGAGGGGTGGGATGGATTGGGATTGACATATATACACTACCATGTGTAAAACAGAGAGCTAGTGGGAACCTGCTGTATAGCGCCGGGAGCTGAGCTCAGTGCTCTGTGGTGACCTAGATGGGTGGGAGGGGGGTCGTGGGAGGGAGGTCCAAGAGGGAGGGGATATATGTATACATACAGCTGATTCACTTTGTTATACAGCAGAAACTAACACAACATTGTTAAGTAACTATACCCCAATTAAAAAAACAGTACAACTGCATGTATTTCTCATATGTGTTATAAAAACACATACATAAATACACATTCATAAAAAAGAAAAGAAAAAAAACCTTCTTAGCCATTTATCCGTAAAAAGCTGATTTGTAGTTAACAACTTCCCCATAAAGAAAACTTCAAGCCCAGGTGGCTTTGCTAGGGAATTCATCCAAACTTTGAAGAAAGAGATAATAGCAATTCAATAAAAGCTTTTATAGCAGGGCCAGTATGAGGTCATGGTATCAAAACCAGACAAATTTTGAAAGAAAATAAAGTTAGAAACAATATTCTTTAGAAATATTTGTGCAAAATTTCTTTAAAAAATTTTACAAATTGAATCCAGCTATATACAGTTGATCCTTGAACAAGGCATATAGCTTATTGTTGTCCCTTCCTAACCAAGGTTCCTCTGTATCTGCATCCATAGATTCAAACAACCTCGGATCATGTAGTACTGTGTGTAATATTTACTACTAATAAAAAAATAGTGTATAAGAGATCCTGCACAATGGACATATATACACTACCAAACGTAAAATAGATAGCTAGTGGGAAGCAGCCACATAGCACAGGGAGATCAGCTCGGTGCTTTGTGACCACCTAGAGGGGTGGGATAGGGAGGGTGGGAGGGAGGGAGACGCAAGAGGGAAGAGATATGGGGACATATGTATATGAATAACTGATTCACTTTGTTATAGAGCAGAAACTAACACACCATTGTAAAGCAATTATACTCCAACAAAGATGTTTAAAAAAAAAAAGAGAACCTGCACAGTTCAAAACCATGCTGTTCAAAGGGTCAACTGCATATATAAATATATCTATACATAAATATGTATATATATGTTTATAGGTTAAAGAATACAATATCAATAAATATAAATGAATATATAAATAATGTAAAATATTTATATATAAATATAAATGTATACAATATACATCAGGACTAGAGACGTTTATCTCAGAATTGCAAGACTGGTTTTACATTTGGATATCAATAAATGTAATTCACCATTTTTCACCATTTTTAAAAATCAAAATTTTAAAAACATTTGATTATTTTATGGATGCAGAATGAGCATTTTACACAACTTTTTAAAAATAAATTTATTTATTTATTTATTTTTGGCTGCGTTGGGTCTTCGTTGCTGCACATGGGCTTTCTCTAGTTGCGGCGAGTGGGAGCTACTCTTTGTTGCGGTGTGCGGTCTTCTCATTGTGGTGGCTTCTCTTGTTGTGGAGCACGGGCTCTAGGCACGTGGGCTTCAGTAGTTGTGGCACGTGGGCTCAGTAGTTGTGGCTTGCAGGCTTAGCTGCTCCACAGCATGCAGGATCATCCGGGACCAGGGCTCGAACCAGTTTCCCCTGCATTGGCAGGCGGATTCTTAACCACTGCACCACCAGGGAAGCCCATTTTACACAATTTGACATCTATTCTTGATTAAAAAAAAAAAAAAAACCAGAAAATTAAGAATAAAAGGGAACTTCTTTAACCTGTTGAAGGTAGTCTTTGAAAAACCTACAGCTATCATCCTTATTGATAAATGTTACATTCATCATTGATGAATAATGACTATTATTAGGAAAGAATAAATGTTTTCTTTTTAAGATCAGAAACAAGACAAGAATGACTTTCCTCATCACTTCTACTTAATAGGAGGCTTTAGCCTGTGCATTAAAGAAGAAAAAAGGAATTAAAGACATTCAAATTGGAAAGGAAAAAGTAGAAAAGTTAAAAATCTCTTTATTCACCAAATATATGATCACCTATGTGAAAAATCTGATGGAATCCTCAAAAAAGCTATTGGAACTAAAAAATGATTCTAGGAAGGTTAAAGAATATTAGATCAATAAATATGAATGAATTTTATTTCTATAATTATCAATGAACGATCACAAACTGGGATTATAAAGATGATACCATTTACAATAGCGTTGAAAATATGAACTGTATAGAGATACATTTGACAGAAGATACGTAGGACTTGAACATTTGAAAATAACAAAACATTGCTGAAAGAAGTTAAAGATCTAAATAAGTAGAAAGATGTACTATGCTCATGGGTCTAATTTTTCGATATTTTTAAAATATCAAATCTTCCAAAACTAATATATATTTAGATTCAAAACAATGCCTTCCAAATTGCTATCCAATTTTCTATTGAAATTGACAAACTGATTCTAAAATTCATTTGAAATACAAAGCGCATACAAAAGCCAAACAAATTTGAAATAGAAGAACAAAGTTGGGGAAACAAACTACGTTATTTTAAATGTAAATATAAACACCTAAATGTAAAATCTAAAATTATAAAACTTATAGAATAAGAGGATAAAAACCTTTTAGAACTAAGTTGGGCAATTTTTTTTTTTAGATATGACATCAAAGGCATGAAGCATAAAAGATAAATGTGGATTTATCAAATTAAAAACTTCTGCTCTTTGAAAGATACTGTTAAGAGAACGAAAAGACAACTCACAAACTGGGAGGAAATATTTGCAAGCCATATATCTGATAAAGCACTTGCATCTGTATCAGATAAAAAACTTTAAAACTAAAAAAGAAGACAAATCAGTAATAAATGGACACAAGATATGAGCAGAGTCTTCACTAAAGAAGATATGCATATGAGAAATAAGCATAAGAAAAGACGCTGATTACCATTAATCACTAAGGAAACAGTGAATCAACCCACAATGTGGAACCGCTACACAACTATTAGCGTGACTAAAATTAAATAGACTGACCATATCAAGAGTTTAGTAGTATGTGGAAGAAGTCTGGACAAAGTCTCATAGTTTCTTGAAAAGTTAAATGTATACACGCCATGTCACCCAGACATTTTCCTCCTATATATTTATCCAAGAGAAATAAAAACATACATATGTATACTTAAAGATGTAACTACAACCCAAATATCTACCAAGAGATGAATGGATAAATAATGTATAGTAAATGCCTACAAAATTGAACATTATTTAGCAAGGAAAAAGCATTGACCATTGATACATGCTCCAATAGGTATAATTCTCAAAAATCTTTTCCGCATGAAATAAGCCAGTCAAAAACTATATGATTTCATTTATATAATATTCTATAAAATGCAGAGACAGAAGCAGGTCAGTTGTTATCTGTGTGGGGATGGAGGGAGACAGTAAGGGGCTGAAAGTAGAAATTACAAAGGGACTTGAATAAATTTTTGGTAGTTACAGATGTGTTCATTACCTTGATTTTGGCGATGATTTCATGCATGTTTACACATGTCAAAACTTATCAACTGTATACTTTAAATATATGCAGTTTACTGTATGTCAATTATACCTCAATAAAGCTGTTAAAAATATTCTGGGGCTTCCCTGGTGGCGCAGTGGTTGAGAATCTGCCTGCTAATGCAGGGGACACGGGTTCGAGCCCTGGTCTGGGAAGATCCCACATGCCGCGGAGCAGCTGGGCCCGTGAGCCACAATTGCTGAGCCTGCGCGTCTGGAGCCTGTGCCCCGCGACGGGAGGGGCCGCGATGGAGAAAGGCCCGCGCACCGCGATGAAGAGCGGTCCCCGCACCGCGATGAAGAGTGGCCCCCGCTTGCCGCAACTGGAGAAAGCCCTCGCACGAACCGAAGACCCAACACAGCCAAAAATAAATAAATAAATAAATAAATAAGAAAATCCTTTAAAAAAAAAAAAAAATATTCTGGATATTGAGAGTAGTACTTGACAGCTATAATTTAGATATTCATACTACCTAATGTAAAAATTTAAAGACAAATAACATGTATTACTTTATTACTCCTAGAATGCAAAGTTGTAGAACCACAATTATAAAAAGTAATATTTTCCTTGGCTGAGATATTTTTTTAAATGTATCAAACATGATACAGACTATGTAATGTATCAAAATGTAATTAACTTAATCACAAGCTTAACCCTGTAAATGTGTGTTTATATACCTTTTAAAAATATCTAATTAAAAGCACGTGTGTGTGACTTAGAGAGCTTAGTATGCTGCTTTTTATGGAATTTAAGGAAACTGTAATTGGCATAATGTAATGGCAAAACATTTATAATATGTGCCAGGCACTTCCCCTTCAGCAGCTCAAGATCCAATTTAAATATGAGATTTACATTAAAAAAATAAATTCACTCTGTCTGCTGCACTGAGAAGAGGATTAAGTATTAGAATTGCATATAGTAGAAACAAGATTCCCCAGTTAACAGCCTAGTATTCCAGATGAGAAGATGGTTGTTTGACATAGGTTAGCAGTAAAGTTTGTAAGACAGACAAATATGATATATTTTGGGTGGAGACTTAAGAAGACTTGTTGATGAATTGGATGAAAAATGTAAGAGAAAGAATAAATTAGGGATGAATCTTAAGTTTTGGGGTTTGAGCAACTAGATAGATAATGGTGCTACATTCCATATCTGTAAAAACAGATCTGGAGGACAGAAAACAAGTATCTTAAATGTCATTGCCTACCTTGTATTTATTACTTTTTAAATTTATATTTATATAGCCTAGGCTTAGAAACATCAGTGATGTAACACTACCTTGTGAGATAACATATTCCTAATTTGAAACTGTTTTTAGGCTTATCTGAGATCTTCTATGGAATGTCGAAATGTCCCTCTATTGTTCTTAACTCGGTCTTTTGGAACACACTAAGTTTGGATGATGAGTCCAGACAGATTGATTCTAATTTGTTTTGAAACAAATAGTAATATCTACAGTTACTGAATTTCTTTAATTCAGTGGACATTAGCCAGCTTTTATCCTTTAAATGTAACTTAGATAATATGAATATAGAAAATCATATTTTGTAATTTTTCTGTATATTAATGAATAAAATGAAAGCAATATCACAGTAGCTCACAAGACAATATACTACTAGCTACAAGCTGAAAAAAATTTTATCCCAGTTGTGAACCAAATTTATTTTACCAGTAGGTGCCAGTCTTGGCTCACAGAACTGAGACCGGAGTAATTGCTTATTGGTAAATTCCATTAGAGGGATTTCTGTTTAAAAAATGTAGAATAGCAGAGATTTTATGTCAAGAAAAAAGGCAATTAATGGATTCTGAAGGCAGAACACAATACAAGCTCCTGAACAAACCTATGACTATAACAATGACCGGAAATAAGACTAATCACTTCTTCCAGAATTTTCATATTGATATAAGGAGACACTATGCCCATAAGAAGGGAGTGAGAAAGGAAAAGGGAAAAAATATGTAACTGGCGCTTATTAAAGTGACTTCTCTGTTTACCTTATCTTCGCTCCTCTCTTGTTTTTGCTTTTTTAAATTTTTTTGATGGATGTGGAATAAAAATACATAATACATTAAAACCAACATGACTTGATTTTTCTGTACTGAATTGTATTAGCCTGGAATTCTGAATAGGACAACGAGGAGCCCAGTTGACCACTATCTGTGTGTATTAACTTTGCTGTCACTGAAGCAAGGTGTATTCACAGACTAGATCAAGATTTAGGAGAGTCCTTGGATCATTTTTTTGTGAGCAGCTCAAATATGCCCAGAGTCAGGTGCTATTCACTCTTGACCAGGATGAAATTGTACCTGCAATAATGAATTGTTATAGATATGATGTAAAACAAAATTTTTTTTTCGAGTGAATGAGTCTAAGGGATATTTATAGTATCTGGATTACTAATGCTTTCCATGTACACTACAGTGCCTCAAAGTTTTCTCTGCCTATTAGCCTTGCAAAATTGTATAGATAAATACTTAAAAGGGTGACATAGCATTCAAAATCCAAAAGCTCCAAAAAATAAGGAGTTTGTTTGTTCCAGGAAAAGCTAAAGCAATTCTGAACAGAAGCTATGTTTGTGAAATACACCCATGCACAGAGGTATTAATTTTCATGCACAAATATACTGCTGCTATCCAAACGCATAAAGGTATACCTGCAGCTTGCCAAATTAGCTTTTCTTAGTTAAATGGGAGGCTAGTGAAATGCTGGATCAATAAAGCGCGAGGCTGGCTCTCCCTTTCCAAAGCATTTGAGGGTCAGTTGTGGACCTGCTAACTGACCAGGGTGAATATACACAGTGAGTGAAGAACTCATCCTCATTAAATAAAATGTCCCTACCCACAGGCTCCCTTATGTATGACCCAAGAAGAGGTGCCCAGGATAGGCAGAAGAAATGTGAATTAATTTGCACATGCCAAATTCTCCTAGCAATTTTCTCTACCCCTTATTTTTGCACATAAGGTATAGTGGATTAAGAGACAAAATTATTCTCAGTCTGTAAAAGTCACTAAAAGAGCACTGAAATACATTGAAATATGGTGCCAATTAACTCAGAACACCACCCTACTCCCTATTCTTTGCATATCTAGAGATTATGCCTGTCCAGCTTAGGAAAAAATGTAGAAAACAGGTTCAAATGGAAAATAAAAACAAAACATAGCAAAATCAAGCAAACTATCAACAAAGAAATTGTGATCACTGGCCTAATGTGTAGTTTAAAAACAGGGATGTGCAAGTTGAATGGTGTAACTTTAGGGGCACCACCAGTCCTGGAATCAGCTAGCTGACTTCTGTCTAAAGTTGACAGCTGCAGCCAGGTGAAATTCTGAAACTAAATGATACAGTGCATGCTGCTTCTTAGATGGTTTTATTTTTCTTCATTTTTATTTGTATTTTTCTCTAAATTATAAACACTTTATGTTTTTTAGAAAATCACAAAGAAAATTGATGAATATAAGAGAATGAAGGCAATCGGAAAATTTTAGGTCATATTGAGCCAAGGAAAGAAAGTTAATTTAATTTAATTTCAATACAATTACATACCTTATGCCAATCCTATGTGAGTATGATATATGTTATTCAGATATAACATATGAAGAAAAGTGAAAAAGAAATCAATTCCAAATTCGTTAAAATAATACATTATTGGCATTACTGTGGTGCCAATGAGGGCCACATTCCCTTTAAAGACTCTAGAAAATAATCCATTCTTTTTCTCTTTCAGCTTGTAGTAGCTGTTGACATTCCTTGGCTTGTGGCTGTATCACTCCAATCTCTGCTTTCCTTTTTATTTATTATTTTTTAACATCTTTATTGGAGTATAATTGCTTTACAATGGTGTGTTAGTTTCTGCTTTATAACAAAGTGAATCAGCTATACATATACATATATCCCCATATCTCTTCCCTCTTGCGTCTCCCTCCCTCCCACCCTCCCTATCCCACCCCTCTAGGTGGTCACAAAGCACCGAGCTGATCTCCCTGTGCTATGCAGCTGCTTCCCACTAGCTATCTATTTTACGTTTGGTAGTGTATATATGTCCATGCCACTCTCTCACTTTGTCCCAGCTTACCCTTGCTTTCGTTTTTATATTAACTACTCCTCTGTGTGTGTCAAATCTCCTTCTGCTTTGTTCTTAGAGGATACATATGATTGCATTTAGGTCTCACCTGGACAATCCAGGATAATCTCCCTATCGCAAGAGCCTTAACTTAATCACATCTGCAAAGACTGTCATATAAAGTAGTATTCACAGGTTCCAGGGATTCGGATGTCTTTTGGGGGTCCATTTTTCAACCTACTACAATTATCAATTCTCATTGCAATGTTACCAAAGATCTGTGCTCACCAATTACTCTTTGGTAGTACTCTTTAGTTATTTGGTCCTAAATTAGCCTAATTAGGAAGGCTAATTCAGAGGCATTTAATAAAACACTCCTTTTTCCTTCATGATTGAACTTTACTCTTTGCAGAAGTAGTGAACATTTTTACTACTTGAAACATTGCAATTAGAAACTGAAACACTACTTGAACATTGAAATTAGAAAGCCCTCCTGATTCTACAGAAATCTCATAAAATAAAAGATTTAGGTAATTCAAGAACCAAGTATAATCCAAATGATATTGGGCATTCAGGGACCCAACCTCCTACTGGTTTCATGCTGTTTAGTTAAATTGCCCTGGTACCATACAAATACAGTACCCATATTTCATCCAAATTCTAAGCTTTCAGGCACTCAAACAGCTAAAGTGTCATTGAAATATTTCTGTATTGAAGCCAGAGAGTATATATTCCCCAGAGTTGAGAAATCTTGTTCCTCCAGATAGAGTATAGACAGTGCTCAAGTTAGAGGACTAGGGATACAGAGTAAATCCAACAATGCCAGAGTAACAAGAGAAGACTCAATATTTGATAACAATATTTAGAGCATATAAATAAGAAAATGACTAGGACTTACTAAAAAAAGCCATGAAGAAAGAATTGGCTGTCCTAGTATATCAGGGAGAGAGAGGGAAATCAGAGCATCTCAACAGTACTAATGAAACAGGAGGGAAGGGGGTGGGGCACAACCTTTAAAAGAATGACATAGCCACAGTACATGATGAAAACTAGAGAGAACCAACTAGGTCCAAGATGGTGGAAAATTCAATTTTCAGCAGACCCTGAGCCTCATTATACGCTCATTGTAATACATTAGCATGCTAAATGACACACCCACCAGTGCCATGACAGTTTTGAGGTCAACCATAAAAGGTCAGAAAGTGGGCAGTAGCCCAATTCCTGGAAATCCCCGCACCTTCCCCAAAATAGTTGTAATAATCCTCCCACTCATTAGCCTATGAAATTACCCAGTCCATAAAAACTAATCACACAATATTTCAAGGCCTCTTGCTTCTTGCCTTCCGAGACTGCCCACACTGTCTGTGGAGTGTGTTTCTCCCAAGGCCTCTCACTTTCTGAGACGGCCCACGCTCTGTCTGTGCTGTGTTACTCTCTAAATAAATCCACTTTATACCTATCACTTCATCTCCAAATTCTTTCGCGACCGGCAACACTAACTCAGAGAATTACTTCTCCAGCCACCTTGGTTATCATCAGGGTGTTATCAGATATTGCCTGTAGTTTGTGGGATTAGGTCTCCAACATAGCAAAGGTTTGACCATGTCCAACAGAATCAATTTTAACCTTCATAAAACTTGTAAATAAAAATAAACAAGAACCAAAAACTTGAAGTAACCCTTCATGTAGGAACTTGACAGGGTATTCTTTACCCATACAATAGTGTGACAGTTTGGATGCCTAGTTTCAAATAAAAATCGTCACTCGCCATCTGGCACTACAAGAATGAAGTCACTAGCCACTGCAGTCACTGACCTTCAACACACCCTGAAAGGATTTCAGGGTGGATTATCAGGAATGAGGCACTCTGTGCTCTGGGAAAACTGGCAGAACGGGCCTTCAGATAGATATTTTCAGAAGATTTTAGGGGCCCAAATTCTTGCATCTTCCCATATGTAGAAAAGCACTAAAATCATTAATGGAGACACCTGCTTCTCATGACTAGTGGCAAATATCACATGACTAGCGGCAAATTTCACATGACTAGCAGCTAGCTTCTGCAAAAATCTGTGCTTGATTGCATGTATCCGCCTTCACCAAAGTCACAGATAAACTGACTTCCCCCCCTCTACCTCTTCAGAGTAGTTCCTCAGAGCTATCTGAGATGCTGTCTCCAGGGCTATAGTCCTCATTTTGCCCCAAATAAAACTTAACTCACAACTCTCACATTGTGCATTTTTTTTCAGTCGACTCTAGATTGAGTAAAAATGATACTGCAGTCCCAGCCTTCCTTACAGAACTTTCTCTAGGCTCCTTTCACATTGTGCGCAGCCATGACACTGACCTAAGGGCTTACCAATTTATTTTTAAAAAGTTAGGCTGTGGTAAAATGAGAAAAAAAAAACACAGAGGCATATATAAATCAAAACGTTATAGCAGATTATATCTTTTCACTTAATATCCATTCTCCTTTTTTTTTTTTTTTTTTTTTTTAGTAATAGAATTTCCATTTTTATGTAGGTTGCAATAAGACAGCTAAAAGACCACATTTCCAAAATTCCTTATAGCTAGGGGTGACGTGACCAGTTTCTTGCCAGTGAAATGCAAATAAAATTGTAGTGGGGCATTTCAAGAAAGGTATGGGAGCTGAATTTTAGCGAAATGGGTATTGTTTCTTCTCTTTCTCTTTCTTGCTTCTTGTAATGCAAACAACAGGAAGTCTCCTGCACTATAGGTACCCTTGGAAAAGGAACCAATGTAGTCAAGGTGGTAAAGCAGAAATATTGAAGAAATCTTGTTTTATGGGAAAGAAGAATAAACACCTACCTTATTTTGTTGTTTGTTGCCACTATTGTTTTGACATTTTTGTTACATGCAGCTGAATCTAATCCTAACTTATAAATTATTATGTGTGTCATTAGCTGTGTCATTGTGTCATTGATAAAATTCACTCAAAAATGTATTCTGCGGCAAAATGTCAGCAGGTCTAGTGCTGCAAAAAACTTTGTAGATTAGTAAATATTGTAGGGTTTCTCTCTCTCTGTATATGTATATACATATATATACACACATATATATAATGTAACTTTAAGGGAAATGTTTACCCTAAAAGCTAAATTCTTTTATTTCTTGAGCATAAAATATTAAAATTCAAAATTATTATCTACTCTTTTGAAGACCTTACACAGCTTTGATTTTACTGCATTTGCAGTTCACAATTTTCCTTGGACTTTTTTTTTCGTTCCAACTTCAGATGTGACCTTTATCATCTAAGTCACCAGTCAGCAGTTAATCTTATGTTTTGATGTCATGTTTCATGGCTAAATTGTTTGGAAAGTATTCCAATTAATATGGCAAGATGTTGGAAGGAATATACTCCAATTAATATGGCAATGGTTAAGTATTTTGATTTCACATATCAGCTACAAGTTACAGCTGCTTTGGTTAAAAGACAATTTGTCCACATGAATGTAAAAATAACTTGTATCTGTCATGCAAATTCACTTGTATGATAATTCCTTAATCCCTCATTTAATTTTCTGTCAATCTAATTTAGCCTGTTGCTCAAGTGCATAAATATGCTAGTCAATGATATGCACTTGGGTTCTAAATATAGACGTATCACATATATAAGATAAACTTTTTTTCCTACATCTCCATGAACCAATCTTTTGATTTCAAAGGTAATGCTGGGTCATAC
Source organism: Balaenoptera acutorostrata (assembly GCF_949987535.1). Classification (NCBI taxonomy): domain Eukaryota; kingdom Metazoa; phylum Chordata; class Mammalia; order Artiodactyla; family Balaenopteridae; genus Balaenoptera; species Balaenoptera acutorostrata. The sequence goes on along the minus strand of NC_080080.1, from coordinate 27,533,083 downwards.
TTAATTTTCAGTAGCTAAGGGGATATTCGAAAAGGACACTTCAAGTGCAATTTTGCTAACATCCTTATCAAGTTCCATAATCATCAGATTTCTGGTAAATCCAGACTGGTTGTAGTGGGGTGTTGGTGGGGGAGGGGCAGTTTTATACTCCCTTTAAAAATATAGGTATGCTTTGAGGCTAATCAAGTCAGAGTGCCAACTGTAAATGAGGTACTGTAATGATGGTAGATAGTACTTGAATAATACCACTTACAAATACACTCTTTTAGAAGGTATGAGAAAAATGTCATCTATAAAGCAAATTTGACCTTGAGTTAGGGACCAGTCCCATTTTACCCAGATCCTCTCTAAACACAAAATCCTGGAGAGAAATGAGTATTGTTCTATTGACTAACACATAAGTCACTGTCACCTCATATAATTGCACTGTAAATAATAAGACCTGTATTGCTTTACTTTCACAAAAATGAAAAAAAATCTTCTATTTCTAGCATTCTCTCTATGCTCTTGTTAATATGTACAAATACAGAAATTTTTGATGTAGATTCACTTTGATCTACTGTAATACAATAGTATGTAAAATATAGCAGTCATTACTACCCAGGCAATTGTACAGAACTCATTTTTCTTAATTAGGTCTTACTATCCTTCGTGAAGGAGCAACCTATTACTATTCTTTTTTGGACAGTGGCCCAAAACACTAGTTTTAAAAAGACAGCTCCAGTTTTGGTTTTCCTGTCTGAAATATGTAAATGCACAGAAAATTTTGGAACTGATGATCCCCAACAGCATGGGGCTGTTGACAAATTACAAAATTCTCTGTGAATAAATATTTTTTACTATAAAGTTGACTGGATATCTTCCCTTTCACAAATCATTTACAGTTCTTTAAAATACGTACCAAAATATATTAGCCTCAGCTTCTCAGTTTGCTTTTTGCTCCACCTATCCACACTAAGAAAAGTGTATGTAGCAAACTTATTCCAACCAAGCATAAATGCTTCAGGTTTTCTCTTTTGGAAAAAAAAGGTATTTTAATGTGTTTAGAAGTTTTCTTTCCATTTGCAGTGTTATCTATTGTCATATATTTGTCTATATACTGGGAAACTCTACTTGTATATCCTGGCATCATCACCTTCCTTTTTCATAGGTCACCTGGGGAAATTACTCATGAAAAGTTTTGTTAATTCAGTGTGTTTGTTTTTCTTGGTTGCTTCTTACCTCTTACTTCCCTGTATTACATGCCCTTCCCTTTGGCATCTCTTGAATTGTTGTTTATATTGTTATGTGACACTATCATGTGCTTTTAAACTCTACATATGTTTATATACTGTAATATGTTCTTTTGGGGAAGCCACCGAATCTTCTTCTTACTTTTCATTTGCCCTGACCTCCATTCCAGATTAGGGGATAGAGTTGCTTCTTTCTAAATACTTAATGACTTGGTGATTACCTCATAGTTTTGCTTTAAGAGTACGGCATCTCAACAGACTTCAAATTGGGCAGCAATATGCAAATTAGCAGCAACCCATAAATTTAGTTTTGGAAAGTGTTCTGGCTATCTATTTTTTTTTTAGGGCTTTCTCTAGTTGTGGCAAGCGGGGGCCACTCTTCATCGCGGTGCGCGGGCCTCTCACTGTCGTGGCCTCTCTTGTTGCGGAGCACAGGCTCCAGACGCGCAGGCTCAGTAATTGTGGCTCACGGGCCCAGTCGCTCCACGGCATGTGGGATCTTCCCAGACCAGGGCCCGAACCCGTGTCCCCTGCATTGGCAGGCAGATTCTCAACCACTGCGCCACCAGGGAAGCCCCTGGGTATCTATTTTGTTACTCTTCCATATTTAGTAATTTAATTCCCACTTAACCAAAAGAAACTGAGGCACAGGATAGATGCGTGCTTGGGTATTGGAGGAAGTGGAAACATGTCTGGAACTGAGTTATGGGCTTTTGTTTTTTCAAATCTTTGTATTACTCTTTTTTGAGCCAGAAGGAATTAGCTAATAGGAGCAATGTCCAAATAACATGGCTGAATTGGGTTAGTTCATATTGCCAAAGTAAGTTGATCATTAGGATTTCCGTTAAATACCAAATACCAAAGGGTGTTTGGACTGATGAGAAAGGAGTTTGCTGAAATCCTCTTGAAATGACTTCAATTAACACTGGGATTCTCGTTTTCTAGCCTGTATATCTATGTTTATGTTTTTTCACTTCCAATCTTTTAAACACTGGGGAAATAAAATATACAATGATAGAGACCCAGAAGAAAACAAAACAAACAGTCCTGGAAGTGGTATTAAAACTACCATTGTTTGCTTATCTGTTACTGAGAAAAACAATGCTTTATTTTTCTAAATCAGGAATAATTTCAAGAATTTAATTTGCCATTTTAGAAACAGTGTTATCATAGCATAATTGGTAATATATGTACATTTGAGTCTTCTTATACACTAAATCTAGAAACTTAAGCAAACAACAATAGCTAATAGTCACTGGATGTTTACTGTGTGCCACATACTATACTATAGGCCTTTTCATTATTAAACATCACAATAACTTATTAGGTGGGGTTATTATTATTCTCATTTTCCATATCAGGAAATTAAGGCCTAGAAGGGTTAATGTCAAATAGGTAATAAGTGGTGTGACTAGGGACAAGTACCCATTCATTCATGATCAAGCATTTTTATGTTGGGCTTATACTGTTGTGGCTCTTTTATCAGATACAGATGTTTTTGAATGGTTTGTATAATTTTAACATTACCTTAAGATTAGCATTTCTATGACAAACATTCATATTTTTCTATAAGCCTAAAATAGGCATAATTAATAATGCTCTATGATTGCAGGTGATTCGCTATATATATGATAAAAGATACATGTTTAATATATTTGAAGATGTAAGGTCTCTGTATTGTCTCAGAGAGATAATAAAATGAGATGGGTTGTAAAGAAGTTTTCTGTTGAATTATAATAGCAAGATTTTGATGTACTTGGATTTGGCTAATAAGGATCATACCACCTTTCCACTTCACTTTCCCTCCTTCCTCTGTCCCCATAAATATTAGGGTAATGTAAAGTTGATATTTTTTTCAACGGAACTTTGTCATTTGCTTTAACTTTCCTCACATCTTTTGTGCAATATCCAAGTAGTGGGAAAATGCATTCATATGTGGGTCTTGGCTGGATATCTCTAATGCAACTCATTAGTCTTCTGAGAACATATATAGCACAGAAATCATACAAGGTTGATATTTCTAAAGCTAATGAGCCTCTGATTAGCATCCGACTAGCTATAGTTAGCAAGATGTATGCCCTTCCAGTGATTTATAGTGATTAACATAATCCAAGATTCTTTCTCATCTCTAAAATTTGTCTTATCAGCTGGCTTAAAGAAATGCCCTCCCCCCCCACACACACACTTCTTCTGATGTTCTTTGTGGGAAACAGAACAAAATAAAATACTATTACACTAAAAGAAATTATTTTCAGTAAAATATATTTGTTGAAATATTCCCTGGGAAGAAGGAAACAAAAAAATAACATTATTGTGTAGAACATGATGGCAGTCAGGAAATTGCTCACAGAGGGTTATACATTGATGTGTCTACATAATGTAACGTCAGAAGTTCTGGATGGGTAAGGATGGGTCTCTATTTGAGTCCCGAGTTAAAGCTTCATTAATTCCTACATCTATTCATTCACCAAATATTTATTGAGCATATGCCATATGACCTTAAACTGTGCAGGCTTCTAGAGATATGACCAGGAACAGTACAGACATAGTCCCTATCACTAAATACTTAAGAGTCTGGGGCTTCCCTGGTGGCGCAGTGGTTGAGAGTCTGCCTGCTAATGCAGGGGACACGGGTTCGAGCCCTGGTCTGGGAAGATCCCTACATGCCGCGGAGCAGCTGGGCCCGTGTGCCACAACTACTGAGCCTGCGCGTCTGGAGCCTGTGCTCCGCAACAAGAGAGGCTGCGATGGTGAGAGGCCCGCGCACCGCGATGAAGAGTGGCCTCCACTCGCCACAACTAGAGAAAGCCCTCGCACAGAAACGAAGACCCAACACAGCCAAAAATAAATAAATAAATAAATAAATTTAAAAAAAAATACTTAGAGTCTGGTGGGGGTAGGCTGGTAACTAAGTAAGCTATGAATTGTGGTAAATGTCTTGGTAGGAGAAAGGCATAGCAGGAAGAAATAATCTGGTTGAGAAGCTAAGGAATTTTTATTAGAGGAAATGATTTCAACCTGAATTTAAAGGATGAAAAGAAGGTAATCAGTGAAATAATAAAGTGTGTGTGTGTGAATGGTAAGAATGGATGCCTAGGGCTTCCCTGGTGGCGCGGTGGTTGAGAGTCTGCCTGTTAGTGCAGGGGACGCGGGTTCGGGCCCTGGTCTGGGAGGATCCCGCGTGCCGCGGAGCGGCTGGGCCCGTGAGCCACGGCTGCTGGGCCTGCGCGTCTGGAGCCTGTGCCCCGCGGCGGGGGGGGGCCGCGATAGTGAGAGGCCCGCGCACCGCGATGAAGAGCGGTCCCCGCACCGCGATGAAGAGTGGCCCCCGCTTGCCGCAACTGGAGAAAGCCCTCGCACGAACCGAAGACCCAGCACAGCCAAAAATAAATAAATAAATAAATAAATAAATAATAAATAAAAATTAAAAAAAAAAAAATTCCTTAAAAAAAAAAAAAAAAAGAATGGATGCCTAGTGTTCTGCAAGCCATTTTCTGAATCTGCTTTCTTATTTGTAATATGAAACAATTTGGTCACACAAATTCTAAGGTCTCTCTTTGCTTAGGAAAATGCTGTTTCTCTCAAATCATAAAAGCAACATTACATTCATGATACTAAAAGAGTCAAGCTCTCCTAATGCTTAAGCCGTATACTGCTGCATCAAAAATTCTATCTTTTAAAGTTACAACAACTCTTTTGAACAAATAAGATAATAGTCAGGCTTATTCCAGGATGAGCAGAAATCTTGGATTATGCTAAATGCTTCCTTAACATTTAGTAAATTACTCTTGCAATAAGCTAAATACTATCCGAGGGCTTGAAAGAATGATTGCAGTCTCTGAGGTGCATAACTTTCTGCCAGGGGGTAGTGTGCAAAGTGAGAGATACTGGTTCTTATCAATCTGAGAACAACCCATTTACTCTAAGTAAAATCAAATCGCATGCAGAAATTTAATTTCATATAATCCAGCCGGTAAAAGAACTCTCACTTCATCCTGCAGAGAGAATTCTTTAAAATATTCTGAGAGACTTAGACAAGAAGAATAGGATCTATTATAACTTCAAATTCTTGAGTTTCTCCTAGCAGCCAGTAGTCCCTGACCCTGACAATTCCTCACTTCTAAAAACTGGAAACAAGGAAAGAGTCTAGTAGTAATGGAAGATAGTGAATTTTTCTATTTAGGTTATGTGGGAAATGGATTTTTGATTGAAGTCATTGGACTAAACTTAATATCAGAACTACTTATATTAAAAAAAAGCATTGGGGGACTTCCCTGGTGGCGCAGTGGTTAAGAATTTGCCTGCCAATGCAGGGGACACGGGTTCGAGCCCTGGTCCAGGAAGATCCCACATGCCGCGGAGCAACTAAGCTCGTGCGCCACAGCAACTGAGCCTGCACTCTAGATCCCGCGAGCCAAAACTACTGAGCCCGCGTGCCACAACTACTGAAGCCCACGCACCTAGAGCCTATGCTCTGCAACAAGAGAAGCCACTGCAGTGAGAAGCCTGCGCACCACAATGAAGAGTAGCCCCTGCTCGCTGCAACTAGAGAAAGCCCAGGCACAGCAATGAAGACCCAACACAGCCAAAAATAAAATATAAATTAAAAAAAAAAGGTCATAGTTAGCAGGTGGACTGTGGAGAAATTATTTCACAGAATACTGAAAAGATTTAGGCTGCATTATTGTTTGGCAAAATGCAGGCAGACTCTATTTTTTCTCTTTGGATGAAGATATGGCCTTGTTGGTATAAGACTACTTCAAGCAACAAGAGAGCTTTTCCCAGTTCATTTTTTTGGGGGGAAAGATCTGATAATCTAGTCTCCCCTAAGACACTAAATACCTGTATTAAATATATGTCATCAGTTGAAGAATACTCCTGTTTTTAAAGAATGCTTATGTAATTCAAAATAATTTAGTTTTAATGATGAAAGTTCAGGAGCCAATGCCAATGCTGTGGAAAAGACATCTCTGGGCATACTCTAAAACGAACCATCTATTTTTCTTTGTAAAAAGAGTGTGGCACAGTATCAAATAATACCTGGTTACAAAGTGTAGCTTCAAGAATCACTACCTCTGAGGCTCTAGGCAATGCATTCCCTGTCCCCAATATTTTCAGGTTTTTTTTTTAATATGTAAAATGGGGAAAACAATTGTTAGAAAATTTGTAGTCTGGATTAAATGAGATGACATAAGTAAAGCATTTACCATAGTGATCAGTATATAGCAAGTGTTCAATAAATGTTAGCTGTTACTTGCACAAAAGTAAGGGAAACAAGAGCAACAATAATAGCATAAGAGTGAGATTTAAAAGAACAACTTTTTCATAAAAATTAATGTCTTAAAACTTGAAGAACACCTGTTTCTCTCCTCCCACCTCATATCCTGCCCACAACAAGGAGAGAGGGCGAATTGATATATTTAATTTTAGGTAAAACATTCCCATTAATATCAGTCAATTAGCTCTTCTTTAAAATTCTCAAAATAAATATTTATGCCATTTTATAAACATCACCGTTCAACTTTATTCCCACTGTACCCTCCTTAAAAATCTTAGAAAATCAAAATAAAATTTGCATTTCAAATTGCCTCTATGGGAGCTTAACAATATCTTTTCCTCAAATATGAGTGTTTCTCAACTGTAGAACATAATATACAACCTCACTGTGAAAGTAAGCATTCGTTGATGTTCAGCAAGACCAGTCAGAGATCGAAATAACTTTAGTCCTGCACCAGTCAGGAGGGAAAACAGCAATAAAATGTTTCAATGTATTCAGTTCAGGACTTGCAATTCAGAACCAAAGAATGCTGCAGTCAGACAAGTTATGTACAGAAAGAAAAGCAATGGATATAATTAATCTTATAGTTCTACTGGAAAGTAAATTAAGTATATTCAAATTTTATGATACAAAGAGGGTACATATATCAATAAAATACTAAATTCTTAATGGTTACTAATTGAATATTAATTCTAATTCTTAAACCTCTACAAAGCTGTATTTGAACTTTTAATAGTTTTGTTTTCCATTAACTATATATCCTGTCCATCCCATGCCTTAACTTTTAATCTTCTAGAGTACATAAATCTCTTGTATATTATAGTGGGAAGGCATTAACTTAACAAGTTGCAAAGTAGCCGTTAGAAAAACTTTCAAAAGATTCTAAAAATAAATTTTCAGTTCTGTGTATTTTTAACCTTCATCTATTTAGTGTTCGTTGTGTGCTGGACAATGTATTAAGAATATGACATGCTCTACAACTTAATCAATCTTAGTGGCAACCCTATTAGATGTTATTGTATTAATTTTACAAATGAAGCAACTTAGATTCACAGAGGTTGAGAATCTTACCTAAGACTTCATAGCTAAATATGTAGAAAGATCTAGAGTCACAGCTATGTCTGTCTACCTATAATTTACATTACAGTTTGATTAAAAATAAAATTAGAAAAAAATAATGAACTCATACATACAGAAAACAGATTAGTGGTTGCCAGAGGTGGAGGATGAGGGCTGGGCAAAATGAGTGAAGGTGGTCGAAAGGTACAAACTTCCAGTTATAAAATAAATAAGTCCTTGGGATATAATGTACAGCATGGTGACTATAGTTAATAATACTGCATTGTATATTTGAAAGTTGCTAAAGGGGAGTAGATCTTAAAAGTTCTCATCATACACACAAAAAGTTCTCATCACTATATATGGTGATGGATATTAACTATACTTATTGTGGCAATCATTTTGCAATATATACAAATATAGAATCATTATTCTGTACACCTAAAACTAATATAATATTACATGTCAATTATATCTCAATAAAAATTTTAAAATAAATATACAACTGCATCCCTATCTTATCCATATATATAGGTAGACTATAGGTAAACACAGAGCTAATGGAAGAAAATACAGGAGAATATATTTGTGATATATGGTTAAAGACAGCCTACCTAAACAAGATCCTAAAGGCAAGCAATAAGATGAAAAATAGATGCTGACTACATCAAAATTAAAGGAAAAATTATTTTCAGGGAATAACACCACAGGTAACATTAGTAGACAGGAGACTGACTAAGAAAAGATATTTGCAGCATTTAAAACCAATGAATCACCAATATAAAAAATAAAACAAAGAAATGTAAAAACAAAGTGAAGGTATAATTGAAGTGTGGGTATAATTTTAAAATGGCATAGAACATGAATAAGCATTCACAGAAGAGAAAGCCCCCCTCCAAAAAAAATAAAGTTAGATTTAAGAAGTTATACATTTATACATTTAAAGAGTTAAATAGACCTTCCAAGTGTATTATATAAAAACAGCATCTTCCCAAATTCCCACTCCCTATAAGCCACACTACTCAAGCTTTTAGCTACTTATTTTGGTATTTATTTCCATATACTTAAAAAATATTCTACTATTTAAAGTCATGTGATATATCTATAGTAAACCATAACAAACTTCTGAGAACCAGGATCTCACAGATAATGTTCTCAATGGAAGTTAAATTAAATTAGAAATAAAAAAAAAATTAAAATTTTCATCTTGTAATTCAATCAGTTTTATTTTTTTGCTTTACATTTTCAAGGCAAATTTTAGATGCATACAATTTTATGATCGTTTAATCTTCATAGAAATACAGAAATAAAAATCTTAAAAATTGTAAAGAGAGCCATAGAAAATTCAACAGTACCTAAAAATTTCCACAAAAAATTCAAAGGAGGCTGTAAATTGAAACTAATAATTTATCCAAATAATTGGATACAGTAACATTATGTAAAATTAAATATCATTCTTTTATATCAGCAAAACACAATTAAAAAGGAAATAGAAATATTCTATTTACCATTATACCAAAAACTATAGGGTACAGAATAAATTAAAATACATTAAGATGTATTACTTAAATATCATAAAGCATTATAAAAGAATATAAATGACTGAACAAAATGGTGAGCTATGGTATTAATCACAGGAAGGTACAATACAATTCTCTGTGGTGGTAACTTTCTAAAGGCAAGGCAAGTTTTTATCTTCAGTATAATGATTTTTTTTTTTTATGAATTTTTTTTTTTTTTTTTTTTTTTTTTAATGAGGATCTTGAATCAGATGCGTATGTTTGATTGATTGATTGATTGATTGATTTTGGCTGTGTTGGGTCTTCGTTTCTGTGCGAGGGCTTTCTCCAGTTGTGGCAAGCGGGGGCCACTCTTCATCGCGATGCGCGGGCCTCTCTCGTTGCGGAGCACAGGCTCCAGACGCGCAGGCTCAGCAGTTGTGGCTCACGGGCCCAGCCGCTCTGCGGCATGTGGGATCTTCCCAGGCCAGGGCTCGAACCCGTGTCCCCTGCATTAGCAGGCAGATTCTCAACCACTGCGCCACCAGGGAAGCCCCAGTATAATGATTTTTGACTTGCTTGAAGGATATAAAATTATATGTGGGATTATGTGCACTGCTTAATACTGATAGGAAATAGAATTAAATTACTTCGCATATAAATGGGATCAAGCCTGTCAGGACAATGTACAGAGGAATGCAGCACCTTGGAAAGGAGGAAGAAGAAAGAGAAAAAGAATAAAAAAGGCAAAGTGTATGGCTCAGAGGGAACACTTGAGAAAGGAGATATAATTTAGCCATTACAGGACTGTAGGGTTTTTTAAAAATTATTTTAGGGCTGTGGTTCCTGTACAATACAGTTTCTCTTCTCTTTACCTACAAAAGCTTCTATCATTTCTAGCTTAGTCACTGATGCTGTTACACATGCGAAATTTTATTTAGGTGAAGTTTGCGATTGAAGACAAGAAGATAGCTGATTATCAGTCACAAAGACAAAAATAAAGGATACAGTTTACTAATAGAAAATCAGTGTTGTGCTTCCCCTACTGTATCAGTCAGGATTTCCAGAGAAACAGAACCAATAGTATATGACAGAATATATATATATATATATATATATATATATATATTCATATATGTATGTACATATACACATATATGTTTCATATATACAGGAAACAGAACCAATAGTGTATGTGTGTCTGTGTATATACATATACATGATTCAATTTAAGAAATTGGCTCTCATGATTGTTGGGAATGGTCAGGCCAGTCCAAAATTTGTAGGGCATGCCAAGAGGCTGGAAATTTAGGCAGGAATTAATGTATCAGTCTTGAGCATAATTTCCTCTTCTGCTGGAAAATCTTAGTTTTGCTCTTAAGGCCTTCACTGATTGGATGAGAACCACTCATATTATTGAGGGCACAATGGCCTTTACTTAAAGCCAACTGACTGTAGATATTAACCACATCTACAAAATACATTCATGGCAATACCTAGATTACCATTTGATTAAATAACTGGGTACTATAGCTTAGCCAAGTTGACACATAAAACTAACCATCACACCTGCTAAATGATATTGAATACATAGTTAATAAAAGATAACCTGTATATACCAGTTAATATATGTATTCCATTCAATTATCTAAGTAATATTTTAACCATTTAATCCTTATAACAACCCCATGAGATGATTATGATCCCCATTTTATAGAAAAGAAAAACAAAATTTAAAGATATTTAGGAACATCTTCATGATAACTCAGTTAATAGGCATCAGGGCTGAGAGTCAAACTTAGTGTGCAAGTTTTTCCAATGTTAGAGCATCTCTGTGGGTGGGCACACACACACACACCACATTAGAAGAAGAATCTGTTGAAATCCTGGTTAATTAGGATTTTCTTTTACCAACGGTCCTCCCCCAACTTGAGTCTGATCATTTTAGAACATTCTTTGGGTAAAAAATGCCTGGCACATAATAAGTGCTCCATAAAAATTTACCAAATAATGCTTACATAAACAAACGAGGAAATGAATGAATGAGTGAATAACATGCTAGTGGGTTGTGCTATTTTCTCAATGAGAGACTACAGTTATTTTGGCTCAACAGTCATCCTTTCCAAGGAAGACGGGAGCTATTTTGCAATATAGAACAAGATGGAATTACATCAATTTGTGATCTACTGTCCAGATATGCTAAAATTTTAAAACTTAAGGAAATATACTAAATCTCTGCACCAACATTTTGTTATCATAGAATACATTGTATCTTTGTGTAATAGAATATGTCCACAAAATTATCCTTCCCTCCACCTCCTATCTTAAATTATTTTGATAAGTAAAAGCACATTTCATTTTATACTTTGAGATCAGAGTATTAAAATGCATATGTAACTGGTTGCGAAATAAGCACAAATGCCTTTTACTCAGAGGATGATGCTGTATCAGCAAGTCCTTGCTTTCTTCAGAAGTAATGGATTAAAAGGTCAAAAGTTATAGCATGGAATAGCAGTGAATAAACAAAAATAAATGGGATGCATTGAAGATGAACTTAACATTTATGCTAATGAAGTTTTTAAAGGTACTTCATTTGGTGTGGCTCTGGGTGCCCTATTTATAAGGCATGTGGGGCAGCTCTAAAGCATGCCCTTTGAGCTATCAAACCCAAATAGGGATCTGAATAATACATACAAGAAAGAGCCAGGGTCCTTGTAGGAGTGAAATTTTTTCTTCATCAAGGCTGGGATGCATATTTCTCCACAGTAGTTTCTTCATATTGGTTTTAAGTTTTAAAACAAAGGTCGTCTGTTTGACTCTTGACCTCTGGTTTTAACTTCTGTTATTGGGACAGATGGGAGGCTTGACTTTTTTCAAGTGGCATTTTTAAGTTTATAGTAGATTGAATAAAGCTCGTTGAATGTATCTCTATATCTATCTAAATATTCATCTATTAATCATATACCAATCTACGTCCTTGGTGTAGATATACTGAATTCACAGTAAACAATTTATTTCATTGAAGAATAACTACAATATGGTATGGATCTATATTTCTCATTTTCCCTCCTTTTTTGTTTTTTTTTTTTCAACTTCAGTTAAGCTGCACACCTTCTGAATTGTAAGAACACAAATTAAGGAGCATATATGCCAACCATTTTGTAGATGAAGCTTCTGGCAGGGTGGGTACTGATATGCAGGAGTAGCCAACAAGATTGTTGGAACTCTTGCACAAGGACTATAATGGTACAATCTGTCCTTTTAATAGTCCCTGCAGCTGTTGCTTCTAGGTCCTACACTGTAGTGATTTTGTAAATAGTATAATTGTTTCCTTAAAAAGAATGTCTGACTGACTTGTGAAAACTCTGATGGAAAACTTCCAAATTTCCATATCTGGAGGCAAAATTCTAGGTTAGGTTGTAGAAATTCTCTGTACTGAAGATCGAGATCTTATTTTTCAGAGTGTTTTAGAAAGTACAGCTGTGATTTCTGTCACATTTATTTTCATAAGCTAAACATGACTAGGCAAGTAAACACTCCTGTTGGAAACTTTCTGAATATTCAAGTTTTATGTGCAATGGGGCTCTGGAGTGGACAGCATTACTAGAAGAGAAAATGAAGTGTGAATGTATTGTTGAGGTAAAAGAAGTGCTCGATCTGGTCTAGAACTTCTTCCAAAGTCAAAGCATTGTCTAATCCCAGTTTAGCCTCAAGGTGATTTTTTTTTCTTTTTTGAGAATCAGTCCAACGCAGTGGGTTTCCTAAGCGCTTCTGCTTATCCACTCTCTAAAAATAAGTGGTGATAAAAATAAATAGACTTCACAAAATGTATTTTTTTTCTAGCTATTTAACCTGATGAAAAGACAGCAAGCAGCACAGGTTTTGAACAGCACAGGTTAGAGAGTCAGTACATGGAAAAGACACCGGAACTACCTGAGAATTCTCTCCTGGCCATGGAAACATAGACAATACTGGTTATTTTAAAAACCTCTCTCTGATATTTATTGAATGATTAAACAGAAAAAGAACATGACAAGTCTTATTTCTGGTAAACAAAACAAAATCTAATCAGCCCCATCATTTCAACCAGCCATATTTTTGAAAAAATGATGAGGCTATTTGCGAAATATTTCTTCTCAAGTACGTAGATAAAATAATCTTGAAAAGAGCAATTGCAATGGTTTTCTTTTTCTCTTAACAAAATTTGGAGGATAAAGATATTTCTTTACCTCTCATTCCCCCCATGAATGCTATAGAAAAGTTGTAGTTATTTTATTTGAATTCTCATATAAAACATCATGGAAACCCTTAGGTTAAGTTGAGAAGAATTAAGGTGAAAAGAATTGATTCTTTATAAGCAGGCTTTGCTACCTAAATGATACAGTAAATTTTGTGCTTGATGTTTGAATAAACATGGGACAAACTTAAAAGCAGGAACGTGTTTATCTGAAAGAATACCATACTCTGTTAAGAAAACTGAGATACAGGGTTTGGTATGTTTTTGAGGTTGGGGCTGCTTTCTATCAGTGGTAGATACTTGTTTCTGTTTTTCCACCTCCCTGGTGGGAATCTAGATGTGTTTTTTATGAAGCTCTTCTGCATAAAGTGGAAAGTTAAGCTGTATAAAAAAGCATTCCTTAGTTATGTTACTCCTGAATTACTTTTAGCATGACTTATAACACATTAACCAATTTCATGTATTTTATAACTTCATATCATTTTGCTTTTGAAATGTAGATCTGCAATTCTGTATTTGCATTTCTAAAATTCAAAAAGTTATAAAAAATGTATTTTTCTCTGATAAATATTACTATGTTCTTTTAAAGTGTGCTACCCTAGCCTCCAATGTATAGTAGTTGCATATCAGCTTTCGAAAACCCAAAGAGGTCGCAAGTCCACAACATATCTAGTAGTAAAGGTTTCCTATAAGAATTGTGGCTCTTACATTTTCCTCTTCCAAATTTTTGTATAGTTTGTTTTGAGCCTAATGTTCAATTGACCCTAATGAACTAATTATGGTTATTGTTTTGAGAGAGACTCAGTATTATTATTTAAATTTTCATTTATTAACACCGTGTCCATTTAACCCCAAGAGTACCTCTTTGTTTATGATTTGATTTGAAGAGGCCGAATAATTCATCATTTTAAAAACAGGAAAACTTGAAGAAGCCTTAGTTTATCTAGCACAAACAGATCTGAACCGTAACACTCAGATTTGACATTTAAGGTCTGAATTTTTATAGTTGACCTGAGGAAAGAAAAACTGCCTTTATCTAGTGTTAGTTCATGATTTAGATTACAAAAGAATTTGTCATTTTTTTCTTTTTCTGTCTGTTCATCTTTGACATTTCTCTCCTTCTGCTCAAATATCAAAAAAAAAAAACAAAAAAAACAAAAAAACAAAACCCAAAACACAAAAACCAACAAGGAAGAGTACTGCTACCTATTTGAAAAGATCAATTGTATTTTGATATGTTTACTTATATTAAATTTACAGTTTAGAATTAGGTCACATTTTTCTTTATCTTAACATAGTTTAAAGCAACTATCCCTGATGGAAGGAAAAGAAAGAGGTATTTAAAATTCTTTTTAGTGACAGGATTCATGGAAGATTAATTATTGTTATTAGTATCTATGTTTACTTTATTTCATTTTGAAATATACATAAAGAAGTGATTGAAGGCATTTGAATGAAAAGTAACATGATGTTAAATAACGCCCTGGTAAATTTTCGAGTCACTTTATAAACTGATTTTTACCTTAGTTACAAAATTGTAATTTTTATCAATAAAGATTTAAAATAGAATATTATATATTTTTTCCTTTACACAAATGGGCAGTGAGATTGATTTTTCATAGAAATATTAGGATGTATATTTAAAATGGTTTTACATTTGAGTACTCTTGAACAAGTCATTCATTTATTTCAGTGATGCTTTCATCAATGTTTGCAGAGCGTATATTTTGAAGTTGAATTTCTATAACATCTATATTTTAATATATATGCAAAAGCTAGCTTTTGCTTTTTGATTTGCTGGGTCCAAATTTTATTTAGTGTATTTGTCTCTAAGTGGCTTTTGTACCTCACCAGACTGAGTTCACTTTTAATGGAAAGAATATGAAATTACTGAGTGTTTTCAAAAGAATTCATTCATTAAATGAATATTTATTGAATATTAATTTTATTCAAGCACTGTTGTAACATTGGAAATACAAACAGGAACAAAACAGACAAAAAAAAAAAAAAATTCCAGCCCTCAATGAAGCTAACATTCTACAATAGTAGGGGGCAAGACAGCCAATGAACAAAATAAGTAAAGCAGATAAAAGGTTAGATAATCAAAAGGGCCAGAGAAGAAGAGAGAGAATTCTAAGATAGGGGTCTGTAATTTTATTTTATTTATTTATTTTTAAAATTATTTATTTTTAAAATTATTTATTTATTTATTTTTGGCTGTGTTGGGTCTTTGTTGCGTTGTGCGGGCTTCTCATTGCGGTGGCTTCTCTTGTTACGGAGCATGGGCTCTAGGTGTGCGGGCTTCAGTAGTTGTGGCTCGCGGGCTCTAGAGCGCAGGCTCAGTAGATGTGGTGCACGGGCTTAGTTGCTCCGCGGTATGTGGGGTCTTCCCGGACCAGGGCTCGAACCCATGTTCCCTGCATTGGCAGGCGGATTCTTAACCACTGCTATTTTAAATGGAGTGGTCAATGACGTTATTACTGAAAGGATAACATTTGAACAAATACATAAAGGAAAACAATGATGAGCCATGTATCAGTAGATAACTGGAGCAGAATATTTCAGTGAGAGCAATGAACAAGTGCCAAGACCCCAAAGCAGGAGCATGCCTTCTGTGTTCCAGGAGGAATATGTGAGCCTGCATCCAAAATGCATGTTTGTTTTTTGCACGGAAGTTTGCAAGTTCAGTTTCTGAAGTGTTATTTAAATCGCTATTTATAATTAATACATCTATAAAATAAGATTATATGTGTATTCTCCCAAAGAAAATATTTTGGTATTCATTGTGAAAAATTAGATCTAGATAAAAGTGAAGTGAGAGCTCTATGCTGCTTAATACTGGTCAGTCTGCTTGTGAAACGTTGCCTGAAATTTTATGTATTTTGTTTTATTATAGAAAGGCCACAGAAAACTAGGAGCGATCCACAAGAAGAAGTCAATATAGTGAGGAAACTTAAAGCCACATCATATAAAGAGCAATGGAAGGATTAAGAATGCTGGGAGTGCATGTTAAAAGCCTTCCAGGAGGGAGAACGAACAGAGAAGAAAAGATGATAGCTCTCAGCAATTTGATGGGTTGCTAGAAGTAACCCGGAAACTTTAAATCTAGAAATTATACTTGAGCTATATAGCTCAACCCTTTATTTACATGTTGCTCTTATGTAACTAAATTGTAATTAGACTTTCTACAAGTAGCCAAAGAACTATTCAGTATGACTAGTTACTCTTTGAATATAATGTTTCTAGAGCTCTTAATGTATACTTAACACATGCATTCTTTATCTCAGTCCTTACAAAAACCTGATGACGAAGTTGTCATCATCTTCATTTTACAGCTGACGAAACTGAAATTTCAGGGCCTTAAGTCACCTCTCCAGAATCATACTGCTGGTATGGACTGATCATCTCCAAACCCCACATTCTTTAACCCTCCACTTCCACCCAGGAATCTCATTACAGTGCAATACTAGGAAGAGCTTTATAAACTGAGAGCCGTATGAAAATGGAGCTACTAACCTCACAAAAAAATAAAATTTTTATTACTCTAGGTGGTCATTTATGGACTACATGAGCATTTGTTGAGGATTCATACACGGAGTAAGACATTTCAGTAATGTATTTCTAAGATACCTCCTAATATTAATGCTTTGTTACTATAAGTTGTATATATGTTAAAAAAATCAAAATACTTTTTAGTGAAAACTTGTAGATAGTCTTGTTTGTATTCCACATACATTTCTGCATCAATTTGATTTCATTTTTATGTATTACACTCTTAGTTGATAGGCCTATTTTCCCAAATCAAAATTGACATGTTCATTACAAAAAAAAATCAAAGCTAGACTCTTGGATATCTGTTTATTACTTTTGAGTAGTATCGGAACCTAAAGACATCTCATGGTGAATATGCACCTTAACATGTAATGATAGACACTTTACAAAAGGTTTATTTTTTGTACTACCTAGAATATTTGATTTAACCAAAATCTGCTACAAAATCTATTCCTTACATCTATCTCTTCATATGGTGCATTCCTTAATGATACGTGTGATGCTTAAGCCTTTGCAGACCAAAACACTTTCCACTAAAATATTATAATATATTTTCCAACCTAATTTTAATAAATAGAGACTTTCTTTGTTATGTTAGTTTGTGATTCCCTGTGTTTCTAAATGAACAGCAGCAGGAAACCTTAACTGCTTCTTGGATTTACCCTAGAGAATAGAAACTTCAAAGACATGCTTTTAGGTTTGACATAAAAAGAAGGCATAGGTACATATTTTATAAACGGCATTCAACCTATGCCTGGAAGATCAGAGTAGATAGATACCACATTAAAAATGTCCTTGCTGCTTGGTTTCCTCAAAATACTGATTTCACAAAATGTTGATTTTCTATTTGCTCTAATTTTCCCAAGGATGCCTAATTATAGATTACACGTTTCTGTTTTCCAGATGTATGTTTTTGTATCGTTCCCATATATGACCAAAATAGCCTCTCAATAAAATAATATTCAATAACACACATATTGAACTTATTTTGTTCCAAGAATTACTTCTATTGAACTAGCTACTATTTTTTTCCCTTGCCTACATGCATATTTGTGATGTGATCTACATTTTTAAAATATTACCTTGTCACTAGGTCTTCCCTGAACACCTTATTTAAAATTGCAACCCTTAAAAATTACTATCCCCAATTCGGCTCTATTTTTAATCAACAGTATTTATGCCTCCTAACCAACTGTGTATTATTTTTTAATGTGGTTTATTGTTCACTTCCACCCACTAGAACAGCAGCTCCACATGGACAGTGTCTCCTGTCCCTTTTGTTCAAGACAAAAGTGACTTAGAGCCTAGCAGGTGTCTTGCACATGGTAAGTGTTCAGTAAACATTTGCTGAATTTCCTGCGAGAAAAACAAAACAAAGAAAAATGAAGTCATTAGTTTCCTGAGCACCTCTATGTGCAAGGTACCATGCCAGTAGGAATGGGAATAAAATGGTAAGAAAAAAAACTGATATGGGCTTTGCTTTCTCAATCCCTTAAACTGACTCTAAAAGGAAGACACTAAATAGTTGTAGGTTGGGTCATACAGGCATACTTTGGAGATATTGTGGGTTTGGTTCCAGACCACCACAATAAATCAAATATTGTAGTAAAGTAAGCCACATGAATTTTGTGGCTTCCCAGTGCATATAAAAGTTATGTTTACGCTATAATGTAGTTTATTAAGTGTGTAATACCTTGTGTCTAAAAAACAATGTATATATCTTAATTAAAAAATATTATTGCTAAAAAATATTCACCATCATCTGAGCCTTCACAGAGTGGTAATATTTTTGCCACAGTAACATCAAAGATCCTTGATCACAGATCACCGTAACAAATATAATAATAATGAAAAAGTTTGAAATATTGTGAGAATTACCAAAATGTGACACAGACACATGAAGTGAACAAATACTGTTGGAAAAATGGTGCTGATAGAGTTGCTTGATGCAGGGTTGCCACAAACCTTCAATTTGTAAAAAACACTATATCTGCAAAGCTCAATGAAGAGAAGCACAATAAAATGAGGTATGCCTGTGTGTGTGTGTGTGTGTGTGTGTGTGTGTGTGTGTGTGTGTTACAATTACCAACTCTGATGACGTCTAAAAAAGAAAGACTGAGAGAATTTAGAAAGCACACCTAGTAGGTGGTGGTAGTGTAGGTGAGGGACTGGCTTCTCTGGGACAGCGATGAAAGATTAGAAAATCCTTATAAGCAAAGAAAAAAAAAGAAAAATATAAAGAGAGATTAAAGAGAAGAAGAAATGAAAAATAACCTCATTTTACAGAAAACCTTGTTCATTTTCTGGTTTATACATTTAAACAGAGTAAACTATTGTCTTGATACACACTAAGTTGCATGTAATAACACTAATTCACAATTCCTTTACATGATCTTTGGAAATTCTAATGACCTCTTCCAGGGTTTCTGTTATATCTGCCTTCCCCATTTTCAGAGTACCCTTTGGCTCTGAGCTCAGGGCCTCTATACACTGATTTAGCTTAGGGTTTCTCCCACTAAACTTATTTTTTTTCCTGTTCACATTATATCAGCCTAGATAGGAAGCCCTGCTTCTTTCCTTAATTGTCATCAAAGCATTTTGTATGTATAGGAGGTTTCAGGGAGTTATTAGGGAGACAAGGATTTTTACTACATCAAGCAAATGCCATAATGTCAACTTCTAGTTACCCCTGCCCCTAACAGCTATGTGGTTATTTAAGCTTCTGGGACTCCAGCTACCAACCATGTTGTTTGCTCTCCTTGCTTTCAACTCTCCTTGTTCTCCAATATTGCCCTTTCTGTTTTCTCTTCCTGAAATCACTGTCCATTCATAAAGCTATAGCATTTAGGTATTTATCTCTTCTCCTTTTTTTTTTGTTCTCAATTTCTAGTGCTCCATAACATAGGGTCTCAAAGCTCTCTCAAAAGATTCATTTAGTTGACCCATCACCTAAGGCAGTGTATCTAGGATTTTGTTTGTTTCAGTTCTAGTTATTGTAAGTCATGTGATAATGAATATCTTTGTGCAGATGGCTCTCTTTTAAAATTAAGTGGAAGTCAATTTCTTTGATCTTTATTTCTTCAGACATCTTTGTCCTTCTGAGGTTAGTTCCTCATCCTGGAGTATATCCTTTATAAATTATTTTAAAGAGAGCCTAGTGAACTCTTATTTTTAATATATCAGATAATCTTTTTACTTTCATTCTGAGATTTGCTTGGTTATGCAATTCTAGCTTGACAGTTATTTTCTCCTGGCACTTTAAAGGTATTATTTTACCGTCTCTACCTTCCAATGCTGTTGCTGACAAGTCAAAATTAGGTTTACTTGCCCTGGTTCAGCTATTGAGATATGATGTCATACATACACCATGAAGGTATGAAATGGTTTATTACTTACATAATAGAGGTCTCTGGAGAGAGCAGGACAGGTATCTCAAGCTGGTCCAAAATGGCTTGAGAAAGAAAGGAAGGGAGATTTGCTGGAGTTTTATTGCGGTTGGGGCATGGGCTGAGATGGGAGATTGCATGGCTTAAATCTCATGACAACACCAAAGGAGTGGGCACCCAGGCTTTTTAAAATCAGTTTGTCCAGATATGGAGCAACAGGTGAAGAGAGATGGTAGGGCTTAAAAGTTGTCAGCAAACACCCAAAAATGGAGTCAGACTCCTCATCACGGCCTTGTAAGTACTTTGAACACCTTTATATAAAAGTTTCACAAAGATAGATGTGACAATCATCCAGATTCTGTAGGCAGGATCTCACTAACCGCCAAACCAGTGCCTGGAATCAAGACTATTCAGCGATCAAGGTTCAGGTACTATCCCTAAAAGTTATGGGCTATAGGGATCACGGGGTTCTTATTTACATCAGGGTCTAACACAGTTGTAAAATACTTTAGCCAATCAGCATTTCATCAATGAGAAATATTTTTAATATTCATTATTCTCACTGTAAGTCAGGGCCAAGATCATTCCCAAATTTCTCTTATTACTGCTGAGATCCAGCTGAGATTTTTGGAACAATTTATAAGATGCTCAGCATAATGGAGAAGTAATTTAACAAGAGGATAACTTGTAATGCTCCTCCTTGACTAGCTCCTTGCCCACCTCTGTGTCAGTGATTCTCAACTCTATTAAATTGAATGCTCTTTTTAATACCAAATATTTTCAAATTTCTATTTAGCATAATAAAGTGAAATACAGACATAATACAACATAAACACAAATCTTTCAAAAGCATATGTAAAGAAAAAGAAATAATTAAAATAAAGCTTGTAACCTTAAGTAGAATTGGCAGCTACAATATAGCTAACAATGAAAGCAGCAGCTACAAACACAGATGTATGTTACCTATACCTTAGAAGTGCTGTCATTAGTAAAAAACTGAGTACCAACTAAGGTAAAATTTACCTTGATTTTCACAATAGTGGCATTACGGGAAAAAGCAAGTATATATTAAACTTACCAAAAACCACCCTGGTTTATATATAAAACAGAGTTAGGTACTGAACGCAGGTCATTTAAGCAGGCTTTTGACTTCAGTGAACATCTCTCAGTACTGTGTATGCATTACAGAAAGGCTAGCATCTCTGGCTTTTCCTTCTACTTACCAAGGTACTTATATTAAATGGC